>NC_139482.1:136500630-136649856 GCF_008360975.1 Lichenostomus cassidix
AGGGCAGCATAACTTTAAACCAATAAACTCAAGACAAACTTTCCAGGGTAGGAGTGCGGAGGCCTAGATGTCAGTCTCTGAGCCCCAGGAGAACGCATCTTCTCCTTCAGGGAGCTGGGCTGTGTTCACCACAGGGGTTTGGGGTTCTTCATCGGCCCTTTCAGGGCAATGAACCTCCGCACCTCCACCATTTTACTAACTAAAGAGGCAAATTGTTTGAGTACAAAGCACTTAATGAAAGCAAAAGCAGCAACAACTAAACCAAAAGCTAGCAAAACAATAAGACAGTCTTTTAAAAGGTTGGCTCCCCATTCAGGCAGTCCAAGTCCTTTGAGGAGCTGGTGGGCCCATCCTCTCGCTGTTGCGAGGGTATTATTGATGACTCGGTGGATGCCATCCTTTGTTTCTTCTAACCACTTTGAAGATTCGAATTGGATGTTTTGCACAAGGGCGTGCACGTTCTGAAGTTTCTGGTGGGTGCTCTCACCTTTGGATGAAAGATTAAAATAGCATAGTCCATCAAATTGCTGACGTCCATGGCCGTGGGCAAGGAGCAAAAAATCTATGGCCACCCTATTTTGAAGGGTCACCTGCCTGGTTACTTGCTCATCTTTTAGGAGGTCAGCAATTGTCTCTGACGTTAACTTGGCCTGCTTCAAGACCCAACATTCGAGGTTTCCAAGCTCACCAAGGCTGCAGCTACCCAAGACAGAGACACGGAAACTGCGATTCTTTTACCTTTACTCCAATGATATATATTGGTGCTGCAATCAGGTTCTGAATTACCAATTTTTGGAATCAAATTGTTTGACCACACTGGCAGGCGGGTCATGTTGGGTGAAGCAAATGTCAGTTGGCCAAAAGTGCAGGGATCTCCCAGTAGATGAGAGGGGACTCCTGCCAAGCTCGTTCTCACACACTAAGAAAATTCCCTCGGGGAGCTGGATCAGGTGTTCGTAGTGCCAATTCGGAGACGAGGGCGCTTTGACGTTGGCAATTTTGACACACCAATTATCAACAATATAATGAGGATTGCCCTGTCTCAGCCCCTGGTAAAGTTTTTCATCTGATTTCCATTTTGTTTGATAGTTGAATTGAACACATGCAAAAGCTTTTAGGGAGCCAATTAATTAAAATTCACGGGCCTCTTTTTCCAACTTTTCCTCTTCAGAGACCCACTTTTGCCATAGCAGCAGAGGGTTCTGAATAGGAAGAGGGAAAGAAAATTGGTGGCAGTCCTTTGTGAACATATAAACATACGGAGCTGTGAGCATTTTAGCGCATTCACTGATTTCCATAAATTTATGAGGGACGGTGGGAATGTATCTACTTGGACTGGGGCCCCCACCATGGCAAATGACAGCGGATCCCGGACCGCGTCAGTGGAAAGACACATTTGCTCTTTGTCCATGGCCCTGGTGAGAGTCACCCACACATTTGCATCCGGCTGCCGCACCACCCAGGACTGGATTGGAATCACGAGAAATAGTAGAAGCGCGACGTGGACGAGGCTTGATGGAGTTGCCATTCTCTGAATGGGGAAACAAACAGGAAAATATTACTAGACTTATCAAACTTCGTTGGGGCAGGGCCAGGAGGGAGGAAGGAAAGGCTTTAGGAGAGAGGGAGGAGGGAAGGGACGGCTGGCTCAGGGTTCCGGACATGGGCTCTGCGGAATTATAAAGGGAATTCCAGCGATGACGGGGTCAGAGCTGAGGCAGTGATGAGGACGGTGACCTGGCTTTTCTTTTCCGCCTCCAATGTGTGGAGGTGACTTCTTTCTTTGTAGACTTTGGTGACTTCGGACTTGCCTTTAAAAAGGGCTTTATGAATTTGCCCAGGACCCATCGTGGCCCTTCTGGGGTGGAGACGCAGCCATAGCCACGACCCCATGTGATGAGAGGGAAGGGGCCCACGATTTTGAGGGAGTCCGGTTCTTTGATCAGGACAAGGGCGCGCTCTTTTAGCTTGGCTCACGTAGAGTTGGAAAAGTGGCGAACCAGCAAGGGGTCAGGCTCTTTACCAGAGCGATTTAGGAAATTTAGTGTGAAAAGAGCCCATGTGAGCCGATTTGCCGGGGTCTCTGTCTCTGGGCCCCCTTTTTGCTGCAAGAGCACCCTCTTGGGGGACTGATGAGCCCTTTTGACCAAGGCTTGACCCATTGCTGAGTGGGGAATTCTGGTTGTGTGGGAGACTCCCCACTGGAGGAAAAATTTCCTCATTTGCCCAGAGATGTAACACGGGCCATTGTCTGTCTTAACCACGCTAGGAATGCAAGGACAGCGAAGGCCTGCAGGAAATGCGAAACCGCAACCTTCGCTCTTTCCCACGTATGCGCAGAGGCAAAGATTGCTCCTGAAAAGGTGACAATGCTAACATGTACATATTTTGAGCGGCCGAATTCAGGCACGTGCATCACACCTGTCTGCCAGAGTTCCCCACTGTTAAGTCCTTTGGGGTTGATTCCGGACCCCATTGATGTTATTTGGAGGGGTTGACAATGGGGACAGGACACCACAATGGCCTTGGCTTGGTCCACGGTAAGCTCAAACATTTGCCTCAAGGCCTGGGCATTCTGGTGAAAAAGTGCATGGCTCAATGTAGCCTGCTGGAATCAGTCAGGCACATTGGCGACATGCACTGGGGCAGCAAGAGCATCTGCCACTCTGTTTCCTTCCGCGACAGGGCCAGGAAGGTCGGTGAGCGAACGTACATGCATGACATAAAAAGGTTGATCACAGTGGGAAATCGCCCACTTGAGCCTCATGATCAACGCGTTAATTTGGATGTTGGAGGAGCCGGACAGCCAACTGTCCTCTGCCCTGGAAACTATACCTGCGACGTAGGCCGAATCGGTTATCAGATTGAAAGGTTCGGGAAAGTGCTCAAAGGCCCTGACGGCGGCTGCGAGCTCCGCCACCTGGGGAGGCCCCTTAACAATTTTGACGTCAGATTCCCACTCTTCTGTGGAGGGGTTCCTCCAAGAGATCACCGATTTTCCCGATTTGCCTGGGCCGTCTGTGAAAAGGGTCAAGGCTTTGAGGGGTTTCTGACTTTGAATCCGATCAAGTACAATTTTTAATTCTCCCATATTAAATAGCTTATGCTTAGGGTACCAGGTGACTACCTGGCCGGTGTAGGATTCAGGGGCAATTTGCATCTCCTCACTTTTTTGGAGGATAAAGTCAAATTCTGATAAGTCAAATGGGACATGGATGTACGAAAATTCACACCCCACCAGGGTGGACAGACGGGTCCTCACTCGTCTAATGAGCTGTGCCGCTTTGTCCTGTGGCGTGACCAACACTCTGGGTGAGGTGATGGACAGGAAAACCCACTCGATGATGAGGAGTGGATCTTTCTGGGCGTCATCCCACTGCAACATGAGGCCGTGCAGATGGGGCATTTTTCCTAATGTTGCCAATTTGAATGACAATTTAGGGTCAAATCGATGCATTTGACACATTTTCAGCGCAACCTGTACCTTTCGGATGGTCTCTCGCGCTTCTGGGGTCAAAGTTTTGGGGGACGTCAGGTCGCAATCTCCTCTCAGGAGATGAAACAACGGAGCCATGTCCTCCGAAGAGATGACGATCATAGGCCGAATCCAATTGGTTGCGCCACACAGTCTGTGCATCTCCTGCAGGGTAGAAGGATTGTCAGTAATTTTGATCGGCATTGGTCTTATGGTTTGCTCTTCAATTTTCGCCCCAAGGTATTGCCACGGGGCTCTCACCTGGACCTTTGAGGGCTGGATTTCAAAACCCTCGCTCTCCAGGGCCCCCACAACCATGGAGAGGGCTTTCCTCAGGATTTGTTCAGTGGGCGAACAGACCAATACATCGTCCATATAATGGATGATGATTGACTCAGTCGCAGGCTCTCTCACAGGCGCTAGAACGCTGTCAACATACCACTGGAAAATGGTGTGGGAGTTCTTCATCCCTTGCGGGAGCATTCACCAGTGGAAGTGACACAATGGGCAATGCCTATTAGGAGATGGTACTGAAAAGGCGAACCTGGGCGCGTCATGCGGGTGTAGGGGGATCTGGAAGAAGCAGTCTTTGATGTCACTGCAATCTTCCAGTCCCGCGGGAGCATAGAGGGGGATGGCAAGCCAGGTTGGAGGGGCGCCATGTCTTCAATGATTTAATTGATTTTTCTGAGGTCGTGCAGGAGCCTCCACTTGTTACTCCCTGCTTTCTGAATAACGAAAATTGGGGAGTTCGTGGACTGGTAGAAGGAACGATACGCCCTTTGTCCAGTTGCTCATTCACAAGTTCTTCGAACGCCTTTTATTTATTGAGTGGGAGGGGCCACTGGTCAACCCAGACGGGCTCATTTGTCTAATTGAGCGCCAGGGTTGGGTGCTCGCCAGTGACCCCTATTAAAAATCCCGAGTCAGGGCCAGTTCGACTCGAGTGCGCCATTGGGACATGGCGTCTCTCCCCCATAAATTGAATCCCGAGTGAATGATAAATGGCCGGACGATGACTACCCGAGCCTCGGGCCCCTCAATTTGAACCATGTCACAGTTCCTCTCCGCGGGAGTGTATCCTCCCACATCATGTAGTGAACCCGCAACAGGTTCTTTTGCCCATGTTGACGGCCATTCTGCGGACGAAATGACCGTCACGTCTGCACCTGTGTGAATCATTCCAGAGAGGGAGGTGTCGTACCCTCTCCGGGAGAGCCTGCAAGTGAGCATTGGCCGGTTTTTACTCACTGTTTGGACCCAGGCAACAATTGGTTCACCCGTAGCAATAGCGTGGAATGGGATGACTCTGGCTCTTGTGATGACCTGCTTCCTAGTGAGGATAAGAGGTGGGTCGGCTACTTCAACTTGGATCGGAAAGTACCCATCAGAGTCCACTCTGATCAAAGAAGGGATGATGGAAACTCCTCTGGGTCCTTCCTCTGTATCTGCAAAAGCTAAAATATAAACGTCAGGCAAGTCACATTTAGGGTATATGATAAAATGTCCATATCCATGAATTATTACGTCTTCTTCGACCCATGTAGAATGGAATTCAGTGGGGTCGAGGCCGGCCAGTTGCTGTTGGCAGCGCGAGGCCGGCATCTCGCACTGCACTTTCGGTTTCCCTGGCCAGCAGGGTGGGGAAAAGGGGGGGAGGCAGGTTCGGCTAGGGTAAGGGGGGGAGGGCGCTGGGCACAGGCTTGAACATGAGGGGAACGGGAAAGGTGAGAAATTTCTTCCGGGGGTGTTGGGCAATCAGCAGCAAAATGCCCCCTTTTTCCGCACCGATTGCACGAGGCGTAGGCACGGTTGACAGCGAGTGCTTGGTCTATGGTGTTGATAGACTTCACGGCGGCTAGCTGCCAGCAGGCACTCACCATCTGACTGATGGTTGGCCCGGGGTCATGAGGAAGTGCAAGGACGATTTCCTTACACACCTTGTTGGCATGGGTGATTGCACTGTCCACCAGGAGCTGTTGACGCACATTTGCGTCTGGGACTTGACGGTCAATTGCTTTTCTCAGTCTTTCGACAAAGGAGGCAAAGGAGTCATCTGGTCCCTGGGAAATTTCTAGGTATGGGGTGGTAGGGGCATCCACTGGGTATACCAAGCAAGATCTGTTCTGCAGCGCCGGCAAGGGAGGCTAGGACATCTGTTGGGATGTCACAGGCTTGTCTTTGGGGTTTTGTGTAGTCCCCCTCACCCACTAGCAAATCAAAGGGGAGGCTGTTCGTTGCATTGCCCCATGAGAGGGTTTCCCCAAGTCCCCTCAGTCGCTTTTTCCATTCATTCTCCCATTCTTGGTATTCAATGGGAGTAAGAAGGGAATCAGCAATGAGCTTGACATCATTCGGGACCAGGGGCACGCCTGATAGTGTGGCGTGCAGGACGGACTGAAAGTAATTTGAGTCTCGCCCAAACTCTCACTGTGTTTTAGCTAGATCTTTGGGGGCAGTCCAATAAAAAGGCTCCCACCATGGGTTGTGGCCTGTCTAAGAAACTTGTATGAGCGCTATGAAGGGACCTTGGAGGACTTCCAGTTGGGGATCGAGAATGGACTCCTTCCTGTCTGGACTGGAGGACCCATCCAAGATGGCCTCTTTCTGGCAAGAGTTGGTTGGAAGACCAACAAAGATGGCATCCTTCCGGCCAGAGTCGGAAGGGGGATCCAAGATGGCCTCATTCCAGTGGGAACTGGAAGGAGAGCCACGGCAACCGGAAGGTCCCTTCTCCAGGGAGGGGACAGGAGGAGGCGGAATAAGGGGAGGGGTAATAGAAGAAGGTTCCGGGGAGGAGTCGAGGAAGAGGTGTGGCTGGGGAGGATAGGGGGATGTGGGTGAGGTTGGGATAAAGGGGTTGGGCGTGGGGGCGGAGGGTATGAGGGAAGGGGAGGACCCGTAGATCGGTGGATTGACAGCCCAGGGCGAAAGGCTAGGGGGGTGTTTCGACGGGAAAGCCGAGGAAGAAGCGGGAAAGGGGGAGTTATGGAAGGGAGAAGAGGGGGGTGAGGAGACTATGCAGTCGGCGCCATTTTGGCACTTACTTCTGCCATAGCATGGCCCCTCGGGTAACACGAAGGAGACTCTGTGGGGGTTGCAGGGGACTAGCGAGGAAGGCTGAACTGGGGACGTGAGGGTAGGGCCAACTGAACTGGGGGTGCTAGAGAGGGTCGCGCGTTCTCCCTCTCTTAACTGGGGAAGAAGCTGCTGCAGGAGTGTCGGATACTGGGCGAGAAACCCGAGCCTTTTGGTTTTCTGAGCTGCCGCAGCTGCCTCCCGAAGGAATTGGGTCCGGGCTTGTGGGAGGACGGGGAGATGGGGCAGGGTTAGTGGGTGTTCCCGGGTTCCTTGCGGGACGCAGAGAGAGAACGATTTTATTTAAAATGCCAAAGAACGGCTCAACTCTCGCGTCTCGCTGAGACTGCAAAAAATTCATCCGATTCTTGACTTTTTGCTAGAAATCGGGGGAATTTGCATCTCGTAAGGTGGTGTCGGGAAATTCGGCAAATAAAAATTTGACTAATTTCTTGAGGAGCGAGGGAGAAAACGAAAAATTTGCTACTATCAGGGTATTTTTAATGACAACATAAAAATCTTTCTGGACTTTTTTTAGTTTAATCCCCATGATTCTGGATGCAAATTAAACTAGCTTAGAACTTCCATCCACGCAACCTGAAACGAAGAACTAAATTAAAAGGAGGTATGCCGGGGGCACCCCTTCCCCCACCCCGCACCTGAAATAATAGCAGGGTGGTCTCGGTCTAGGGCTCCTCTGGGGCTCTGTCGTCTGCGTCGCAGCAGCTTCCGAAGACTCTCTCCGGTGACGGCTCTGTGACCAGTGGACTCGGCTCCGGTTGCAGTGAGGAGCACCTCTTACCCTTGCAAGTGGGAGCGCTGCAACTCACTGGTCAACTGACAGTCCAGGTGTTATCAGGAGATCACTCCTCTCGAATATGGCAGACGAAGGGATCGGAGAGACCTGAGTTGGGCGCCAGTTGTTGTAGTAAGGAAAAGGAGCTTTCGTTGAGGCATAGTCCCTGAACTTGCAGGTCACTAGCCCTGGCTCTTTCCTAATCTTAGCTCCGTCTCTGCCCTCCGGCCGTCTCCAGTCGGTCTCGGGGGTTGGTCTGCCATAGCAGGGAAGATCCCCAAGGCAAAGGGCGGCGGCTGGCCGCAGGGAGTCTAGTCACCAGGCTCCAGCCCCCGGGTGAGCGAAGGAAGAGTCCAGAGTGAGAGTGCTCAAGGCCTCTTTATTTTCAGAATTGCAGAAGCAAAGGCGTCAAGACACTCTCAAGCAATCTACCAGCATGGACGAGCACATGTGGCAAAAAGCCCAGAACAACAGGGGCGCCGGGGTTTTAAGGAAGGGTACGGGGTTTCCAGGGGCGGAACAGCAGGGGCGGAACAGCAGGGGCGGAGCCAATGGGCTCCGGTACAGAGTTTAGCGACAGGCAGGGGAGCAAATCATACTAAACTGGGAAGGGAATACATATGAACCAATGAGGGGGTGACAGCAACAGAAGTTTCTAGGAGGGGGTGGCAACAGGAGAGGAGAAAAGGCAGGGCAGCATAACTTTAAACCAATAAACTCAAGACAAACTTTCCAGGGGAGGAGTGCGGAGGCTTAGATGTCAGTCTCTGAGCCCAAGGAGAACGCATCTTCTCCTTCAGGGAGCTGGGCTGTGTTCACCACAGGGGTTTGGGGTTCTTCATCGGCCCTTTCAGGGCAATGAACCTCTGTAATAGCCAGCAGTTAGTAATGTTCAGTTCTCTTCAATCCTTTCCCCTACGTCCACAAACAGGTTTTTACCCTGCCTTAGAGGTTCCCACCTCTCCTTTGTCAATTTGAATTCTTTACCGGGTTTGTTAGGGATCAGTGTTTGCTCTCTTATCAAGTCCTGTTTGTTTTCTGATATTCCACCACTCATTCTATGTTCAAAACAAACCTACTTTTCACCTTGGGGGCATTCTCCGTTAGCTTTCTGTTCGTCAATTCCCCGGTTTTCCTGCCAGCCAGTATATTTGTCCATTTTCCTTGCAGGTGGAAACTTTGTCCGGTTCATAGCAGGCATTATCTGCAGTGTTGCTTGCCTGAGACACAGCCAAAAGCCCCAACACCGCACCAAAAGGCAATCAGCTGCGCCGAGATGCGCGCCGGGCTGCACCAGGGCAGTGGAGCATGCTGGAGTGGTGTGGAGCTCGGGGGACAGAAGCTCGCCAGGAAAAGAGGTGGATCAAAAGAAATGCAGGAACGCAGTCTAGGATTTCCAGGGAATTTATTGAGGTCTTCAGGTTAAGGTTCGGGGACGGCGAAGAGGGACAGAAAGCAAGGGACAGCAAAACGGGCTGGAAATCCAGAGACTGCGAACCCCAATCACAAGGTTGCAGGGGATTAAAAGGGAAGGGAAAAGGGGAGTGTTTAGCTCTGAAGAACCAACCAGGGAAGGCCAGAGGGAAGAAGGAAAGGGGTACAAATCAATAGACTTGCGGTAAAGGAGGGTACAAACTCAGAGAACCAATAATACACTGAACCAAGGAGAAACTTCTGGAACATAAACCATATAAGTAGAGGGTGTGGGGGAGAGTGCAGAACCAATGATTTCTTGCTGAGGTGCGTGCTTAATCTGCCAACCGCAGGGGCTCATGGTTGATCTCTATAAGTCTCCATAACCTAAACAGTCCAGGCTGACTCCTTATACTCAAATGGTTTCTTCCTTGTCCACTGCCCCCTGCGGCTGGTGTCTCGCCCCCATAACCTATGAACACACTGCAACACCTCCCCAACAGGAGAAGAACTCAGGTTAGTAACTCGATCTGAATTCGCAGGGGTGGGTGGCATGTCATTAGTAGGTATCGGGGACTAACTGGCCCGAGCAGCTGGAAGGGGAGGTCCAGCCAGAACTGGGCTGGCAGGTGGGTTAGGAGGCATGGGGTTAGGAACATGGGAGGGAGGTAGGGCATCTAGGGGATCCCAGGACCTTTTTGGTCAACCCTTCCTACCTAGTTCCTCTTGAGACACACCCGAGGTTTTGAACACCTTAACCTCGTTGGCCTTACATTCTCCGACCCAGCAGGCTGCATACTCGCATTCCTCTGGGTTAGGTACTTCTCTATTATTTACATAGGTATTTAGGGCTAGACATACCCATTTTTCCGTAGAACCGTATTTGGGCCAATACACATGGTCCATCCTGATTTTCTCGCTAGTCCACTCCATCATGCAAAACCTTATTGTTTTATTCTTGTCCTTTCCTTTAGTTCTGGGGTCCTTATCCCACTGGGCCAATCCAATTCCCAATGGACTATCCAGTGGAATTTCCCTGATGATTGGTGTACTCTTTACCTTGGATTTGGTCTTGCTGTTCTTTGCCCCATTTTGTCTAGAGGGGATTTCTACCCCAATTACCCCGATTAAATTAGTGTTGGATCCCAATATATGTATATGTCAATGTATCCACAATAAATAATAATATATAAATACATGTAAGAGTTTAATATATAATAGCTAATAAATAGTGATAATCTATATTCTAATTGTTAAATATGTGTATATATTAATAATATTATCTAAACTGTTAAGTATATATTTATAATAATTATAATGTTTCGATAATATATATAGTGATAGAATAAATTATTAATAAATATAATATAATGTAATATATAATAGTTTAATAATTCTTAATATTTAAAATAACAAACACTTTTGTAATAGTTAAAATATGTTTAATAACAATTAATACTTTAATAAATATATTCAATAGGATAACAAATATTCTAATAATAGTAATGTTATTGTAATACTATAATTCTTCTAATAATTGAATAATTATAAATGCTATCCTAATAGTTAAGTATATTTAATAGTAATAATAATAAATAATGTTTCAATAATTAGAAATATATATATAATAAAGTCATATATTTAATAACTTGAAATAGTCAAATAGTAAGTATTATTAATATAATATTCCAATAGTTAAATAAATAATAGTAGTGCTATAATAGTACTATAATACTTAAATATCTATAAGTACTATTAATGAGATACTGCTCTAATAGTTAAATATAATAATATATTATAATAATGTCTTATAATAGCCTAATAATTAAACAAGTAATAATAATGTTATAAATATACGATACTATTCTGATAGTGATAGATGTATATTCAATAATAATTAATATAATAGTAACGTTATAAACTATATATATATGGATAAAGAAAAAACCCAAGATGGCGTTTCCCACCTTCAACAGACAAAGAAGACAAGAGGGCGTTTCCCGCCAAAACAGACAAAGACGACACACTATGTGGGGTCTTTTAATAAAATCCTTTTTACCCCCTCACAATCTTCCCTACAACAACCTCCTTGGGAAACCCTATTTTAGACCTAAGAATTCTTTTAGAGGGCCCTCATACTATCCTTCTTTTCTCTTTTCTTTCTCACTCACTCAGTCACACTATTATCCATTCACTCACACCACAATAAGGAAAGACACCCCGACAGAAAATTCCTCTATTCCCTCCTGAATCCCTGGTTCACTCTCTCTCCTCTTTACACTTTCACACTCGCAGCATGCTTTTTCTCTAAGACCTCTGAGTTTAAAACTGCTGGTATGCTTTCCAGCAAACTATGATCTCTGGGCGGACAGCCCCAGGGATCAGCTCCCCCCTTGCCCACCTCAGACCCTGTCTGAGGTGGCCCCTTTCCAGGTCTTGGGTTAGGGGATGTTCTGTCCTAACCTCACCCAGGGGTTCAAGCACCCAAACTTGAAGCCCTCCTCACCTTTTTCCTCACACCCAGGGGCTCAGACACCCAAGCTTGAATCTCTCTCCAGCAATTTACCCACTCCCAGGGGTTTGGATACTTAAACTTGAATCCCTTCCCACAACTCTAATTTCTCCCAGGGGCCAATACCTCGATCTAACCGATCCCAGGGTTTGAGTTCACTAAACTTGAGTCTCTCTCCTCCTTTGTCTCACTCCCAGGGGTCCAGACAGGACTTGACTTCCTTCCCTTCTATCAGTACCAGGCTTGAAGCCCTGACTTCTGTCTACAGAAGCTCCTCATGTTCCCCTCCCAGCACATGAGGCAGCTCCCACCCCCACTCAAGCCTATAGGGGCTACAGACTCGTGCAAAGATTTCCCCAGGGGACCTGTCTTTCTGTCCTCAATTGCTTCGCCCCTTCACCAGCTGACCTCCTCGCGGAGGGACGGAACCACAGTTAGAAGGGCTCCACACTTGCTTTGCAAATCCGAGCTGCCGGTCCTCGTCTCACACACACGCTCGCTTGGTCTTCCAAAACCATACCACTGCAGCCTACTTACTGTCCTGCTTTTTCTGCTGCAGGCCAGTGCACTAGTTGTGGGCCACTCCGCCACTCGAGGGGAGCTCCAGGCGCCTTTCTCTTCTTCCAGGTTTGTGTTGTGAGTCCCTTCTTGTCCTTCGGGACTTCGGCCAGCAATCCCCGGTGGGGCCGGAGACCCCATAAAATGTCGGTGCCGCCTAAAATGTGGCGGGGCGCGCCTCCCTCCTGAGATCCTCCAGTCTTGTCGTGGTGTGGCTTCTATCCCGGACAAGCCCCCAGATTGTGAAGAACGACACTTCACAATTAAAAAATTTGAAGAGTTTATTAAAGAAAACAAAAAAACGACAATAGGGGATGCCCACAACATCAGAAAAGCATACGACAGCGCTGGGTGTGTGGCTGGTCTGGCCAGAGGCACGAGGCATGGGAGCCCATGCAGCTTCTTTTACACCTTCCAGATATCAATCAAGGGTCTTTGATACATTTATCCAGTCCTAAATCAGACTGTTCCTTTCCCACCCTTCGCCCACCCATTGGAGGTGGCCCTTCCCTTTGGGCATGCTCCCTGATGGTACTGGGCGTGGGGGCACTTGGACTGACACCTTGACTGACATCTGGAGAGAACTTTCTGGAAAAGTCCTCGGTGGCTCCTGGCAGCCATCTTGCCCCTATAGTTTGCGGTTTATTTTGTTTAAAACATTACAAACATTTGGAACAAAGAAAAACCAGCCGAAATAACAATCCAGGGGGCATAAACCCTTATTAACCTGTTAAAAGACATGCTCAGACCTTTCCTTAATAATTGTACAATTCTGAAAATACTTATTATTTATCCTAATTAACAAATTAACTTTTCAAATATATCCAAAGCTTTCAATAACCAATTAACACTTAACATGAATTCATTAAGAATTAACTTGTTAACCGTATTTACCACATACAAAAGTCAATTCCCTCCACTGGCCATTTTCAACAGTATCACTAAACGTTTGAAATGGCCTGTGAGTGCAGAAGGAATACAGAACGAAAATTATCTTTGTAGCCACCATGGTCTTTAGCAGGTGCTGTGCCAGGGAGACCACTGAGAGGAGGTAGCTGTTGTTTTTTTCAGGGGGCTGCTGTGCAGGGAATCCCTTTCCTTGCTGAGTCCCACAGCCTCCCCTCTTTTTCCTGCAGTATGAGGTCATGGTGCAGGGTTCCTGGAGGTTAAAGAACTTAATGGAGTTTTTTCCTTCCTCTTTTCTGTGTCTTACAAGGCTGTGTCTTTTAAGGCTGCTACTCAAGATGTCTTTCCCACATGTTGTATTAGCAAAAAGATGGAGGAAGTTAGTGACAGTGAGAGATGACAACAAAGTGTCTTAAGCTTGGATGCAGGCTGCAGAGCTGAGCTCAGAAGTGTAGCAAGCATTTTTTGAAGCAATACCATTCTAATAGCTGATTTGATTGAACCTGATCAATTTACATCCAATGTGTCAGTGCATTCGTGTGAAGAATGCAATCTTTAGCTAATTATTCAAAGAAGTCCGTACTAAAGCAGTCAGGCCACCAAAGGAGAAAGCCTGGGCTGGAAAAGGCAATCAGTCTCAGCCACTGTGCAAGACAAGCAGCCATTCCTTTTTATTTCAGATTTTTTAAATGGTGAGCTGCTCAAGGATGCAGAGAGGGAACCAACAAGCTAAGAAAAAAAGTGGAAGAAGGAAGGAAGAAAAAAATTAGTGTACTAGAATAGTGAAATTGGAAAGTATGTATTGTTGTCTGCTAGACACTGAAACCTAGGAAACCTAGCCAATAAACTTACACAACAGCTGTGCCTAATCTTAGCATTTCTGCTGCTGTCCAGATTGAATTTGAAACTATGTATTGTCACATACTGAAGCATTTCCACCCATACTTTAAAAATATGTAAATCTGAAGGTGATGTCTCCTATCATGCAATAATGTGTGGTCTGAAGGCAGAGAAGATGAAATGGAAATGTTTTGTATTCTCAAAATGAAGTCTAAATCTAACCTGAATACTTTGTGAGTCAGCCACAAAGAGGATTTATACTTCTATCTGTCAGTTCATTTGGTCCTATTTTTCAGCCAAGCAAAAGTATTCCCAGAGTACCTATTTTAAAACAAGTATCTAATTTTTTACTTAAAAGGAATGCTTAATGACTGTTTTGTCTATCTTTGCTCATTTAAAATCCTACAGCACTAGTTACCCCAGCTCTAGAGAGCAAACTCTTATTAGCTGATAACATCTCATGGGCCAGTAATGGTTTGGGAAAAGGAATTTTCTTACCCAAGCAAGCTGTGGCAATCACATATTTATGCTACTGTTATTTGCTGTTCCCAGTCTAATTTCTGCTTCCATGAAGTATTTCTTAGAGGTATGTGGGACTGAAGAGTTGCTGTTCTTGTCAAAATAATTTATTTTAACATACTAAGAGATAATTCTTGATTATTTGATGTTGAATTTTATCTCCTGTAGTATGCTCTCTTGGCAGCCAGATGCAATAGAACACATTTCTTCTCCTGTGAGATGCATAACAGTATCAAAAAAATAGTGTAAAACCTCCAGCATCGTGCTGTCACTTTAGATTCACAGGGGAAAAAACACCAGACTATGACATGAAAATTCTTTGGGAGGTGTTAAGGGTTTCAAAGACAATGCTTGTGCTTAAAAGCAGAGTCTGGCTGGCTTTAATCCAGTTCCTATTTTTTCTTTTCTCTGACAGAGCAGTAGTCCAAAATCTTTCTAAGCTCACCTTTATACCAGCTTTGGTCAGTATCCTGGCTAAACCAAAGAGGACAGCAATAACATAACTCAAAATTTAAGGCTTTTCCAGAGGGGGAAGAAGGTAATGATTTCAAACCATTTTATCTTGAACTTAAAACAAGGCTTCAGAATAGGGTTTCCCTCTGTTTCATGTTGGGCCCTGAGACCCCAACTGCAGTTTGATTCTATTCATGTCTGTGGGGTGACCGCTTAATGAATTTCAGGACTTATGATGACCCTCTCAGTAATACATTCTGCCAGAAAAATTATGTCTCTTCAACATTCCTCAAGCCGTGATTATTCAATATACCTTTTAGGGAGATACTGGATAAAACAATTTATGAATGTAAAGATTTTTTCAGCCTCTATAGTTCAAATTTGCCCCATCTAATACAAGTCTTGTTTGGGTTTTGTTTTTCGTTTTTTTGGGGTTTTTTTTCAGTAGAAGACTGAGACTGTCAGACCAGTATTGGTGATAACTTTAATGTAGTCTTACTTACTGTTTTTTTCCTAAATTGCTTTTCAGGAGGGAATCAGTATGGAATGGGAGTTAAATTTTGACCTTTTCTTTCATAGCTCAGGTGGTCAACTAACTCAGAAAAGCTTATAAAAATGTAATATCCAGGTTATAATGATTCAAATTTATGTTTGATTATCCTATCTTTCCATCTTTTGTAGAAAGCATTGACAATTTAAATGAAGAAATTTTCTTGTCTCCACATAGATGGGAGTGATAGATCAGATTGTGATAAGTTTGAAGTGTAGTTGGCATGGAAAGCACTGGATGGTGATTCCCTGAAATGCTCCTGGCTAATTTCTAATTTCTGGACAGGGTATTATGTGTCCATAGTACCAGAGACTGATAACAGTGTAAATGGTGCAAATGTCCATCTCTCCAGCTATTCAGAAACTACAACAAAAATGTGAACCCTAGTTTTGCCCTAGAGGAAATGCAGGATTCATATTTGTCACATGTTCAAGATGTACAATATGGGCCTAATTGTCTCTAACATTTTTCTTCACTCTGAAAATTTTCAGATAACTTTACATATCTTAATCCCTGATAATTCCTTGGAAATATTTCTGAGAAAACTTCGTTTGCTGTTGTCCCCCATATATGTGACCCAGTCATACACCAGGATGGGTCAATATTTGTCTAAGTTTGATTAAGAGTATTTTCTACAGAATTAGTACAAAAATAATGTATCTGTAGGATGCTTTCTGTCTTATTCACATTGTCTGTTCTTATTCTTTAAATTGAAATAAATGGCTTGTTATCTAAAGGACCATCAGGTTTTGCATAATAATTTATTTTAAATAATAATTTATTTTGTATTAGCTACATTTCTTTTGTAAGTACTATTTTATTTTTTTTCATTTCCAAACTGTTTTTTCCTAAAGAAGAATTTAAGATCTGGGAAGGATTCTTAAATTTGCTAGGAGTATTTGCTTAAAGCAAACACGGTTAAAAAATAGTTATCTATTTTCTCATGATCCAGTTCCAGATCTTTGGACAGCAGATCAAATTATCAATAAGTGGATTAAATGGAAGTCATTATATGTAAAATAGAAAAGCTGCTCCCTAATACAATAAAAAATAGATAAAATTCAATATATGACAAAACAATTTCAGAGGCAATTACTGAACTCTGAAAAAACACTTTACTTAAATAAACATGTAATTATGTATTGTATGTTTGTGGGATAGTTAGTTAAAAAATATCCATAAAAATATCTTCTTTCCTCACAGCTGTTTCTGCAAAATGGCTTAGTAGGATTTTCCTACTTACTAATATCTTTAAGAGAATTTAAAATCTGCCAAATATTCAGGAAAAAGCCCAGCTACTTAAATATCCTCAATACTGATGTGTATAGCAATTTTTTTTGTAATGCATAAATGCTTTGAAAGATTGCCTGCTCTGAACATTTCCTTTTGACTGCTTCTTACAGCATCAGTGAGGAAAGAGAAAGAGTGATTTAGGATTTCCTAAGAATTCCACTTTATCTTTCCAAAAGTAAATTGGTCTCTTGTGTGTATTATATAAATAAATAGAAAATGTAGAAGGGCTAATTTCCAAAGAAAGTGTCACCTTTCCACATGTCTTTTTGATTGCAAGTAATTATACTTATAAAAAATTGTTGTTTTTTCTCAAGTAGTTAGATGTCTAAATACCAGATTGGGCCCACCAAAGAAGTAATTAGACTCAAATGTACAATAAAATGAGCCCTCAAATAATTATAGATTTGAAAATGCAAACATAAAAGTGGAAATTTAGCTACAATACAATTGAAAAGGAGAGAGAAGAAATCCTTATATGGCAAATCATATATTCCATTATTTCTGTCAAACCACTATATTTTTATTTAGACATTCCACTTAACAGCAAACAACCACAAAGCCCTATCCCAAGATTCTTCCAGGAAAATAATAATCCTGCATCTTATACTAATAAAGCTTAAAACATAAATAGCCTTGGCACTCCCATAGGACCATGCAAGATTCTAGCCAGAAAAAACTGCAATTTTCCCAGAGCAGTTAGATTCAGAAATTGCATGTGATGCTTTTCTTGCCTTGTACCTGTGAAGGTATTGACATTTCTGCAGAGTGGTTGTGAAAAAGTTACCGTTCCAAGTCAAGGATATTTTTATTATTGATAAATTACCATTCCAAATCAAGGATATTTTTATTATTGATAAAAGTGTAAATGGTGCAAATGTCCATCTCTCCAGCTATTCAGAAACTATCACAAAAATGTGAACTCTAGTTTTGCCCTAGAGGAAATGCAGGATTCATATTTGTCAATCAAGGACACATTGATTCATATAATTATTAGACAAAGGGTGAGAAAGAGAAGTGTCAAGCCACCATTTGTGTCTGCCATGCTGTTGTTTTCTATCTGTAGGGGGACATAAAATCAGCACCACTTTTTGAGACTTTTAAGGAAATAGAGTACCTAAACTAGAATCCTTATTTCTATAGTTATGTAGGGCTTACTTCTGTAGTTTTCTTCCTTGATCTCCAGAGTTTTCTTCTGTATGTCAACTACTCCATTCTCAGAATCACCTACTATATGAGCCAGCACATTAATGTGCCTGCCAATGTCTCAGATGTTCTGTAATCACTTTGGAAGAAAATGTTGCAGTTTCTCGTTTCTGGAGACAAATCTCTCAGGCTGTTCTTTTACCTAATGATCACAGGCTTCCCACTTCCAATAGTGTCATGTTCCCAGACACTATTAACTTGTGTGAATATCATGCTTTACAAAAACCATTATAAACTCCTTGTTGTTTTGTAGCATCCTGGTTGCCACATTTACTTCCTAGCAACAGAATAATATTTCCCAGTGAAGTGAAATCATCATCAACAGCGGAAACATTCAAATGACAGAAAGCTGATCAGAAGAAAGATTTAAGATAGCAGTATCAAGCAGAATAAAAGATTTAGGAGCAGAAGTGACACTGACATCCTATTGCTTATTTTTGAAAACTGCCCTTACTTGCTCATGATTTTTTTTAGGCTTACAGCTAATTTCCCTGATAGTCCTCTGAGCATTTGCTGAGTTTGCTGTCCCTCTACACCCACCACTTCCTCTACCAGTTAAATACTGTGATGTAAAAACAGAAAAGAATTTTTCAAAAAATTTTTCTGTTAAATAGTAATGATATGTCAGCTGTAACTTTTAGTGACAATAGGTCTATTTTCACAAAAATTTCACTAGAGTACTTCCCAGGTCTGGAGTCAGCAACAAGACTCATTACTCAAGAAGCACCCTAATGATCAGTGCTAATTTGAATGCATTCATATGGGTGTGGGTGTTCGACTTCCGCCCTGGTCACCACTGGCAGCTCACAGCAGCCCACGGATTCCCCATCCCACTGGCCATGAAGCAGGAAAGACCTCCAGCTGCAGCACTGCGTTCCCACCTCTCTCCCATTGTCCAGAGTGGGATGCAGGACAAATTTACTCTTCACGTCTTGGGACTGACTCTGGAGTACACAGCTGTGCAACCCTCCACACTGCAGATGTGGACAAGTCTGGTGGAAGCATTCCTTTTGAAGGGGCTTTCAACTGTCTTTGTCCTGTGCCAGAAAAAATGGCTTAACCACAGAACTATTGACTGAAAAGAGAAGAAGAAAGAAGAATGGCAGAAGCAATCTCATTTGCTTGCTTCTTTTTCAGGATGTCATTGAAACAAACAATTTTCTGTGACACCTGTAGTTTGGTTTTGAGTTTATTTTAATTTTTTTCCATGTTGTACCATTCCTGTTACTTAGCCAACTGTAGTTAATATGGAAGACATATTGACGGCCAATGCTTCCCAAACTTTCAAATCCAAAAAAATAACACCTCCTGCAGTAAAATCCACTAAAAACATATCCCTGAATTTATAAAACGTTTACACAGTGCTATATTCTCACACTGAACAAGGAATTGCTGTACCAGCTTTGGATGATAGGTACCATATGTGAAGACTATCTACAGCCATCCTAACTTCCTGAAACTGGTTTTACCTGCTTGTTCTCTGCAGTGAGGTGCAGCTGGTGGATTCCAAGGGCAGATGGGTGTCTGTTCACCAGCTGAGGGCTATACTCAATTAGAAGATTGTCCTGGTGTCTGCAAGAGGAGTTTGTAGGGTGTATGGGCCTTGATTCCAATAGAGAAGTCAGAAGTGCACTTTGCACTGAACTCAAAAGGCTTTAGATAGAGCATTCATTGCTGAAAAAGGATCTGGTAAAATGAATTCAAATGGAAACAGGAATGGTTACAAATATATGAATAACCTGTGAAAAATGCAAAATTCTCCAGCTTGTGCCAGTAATCCAGATGCTGAACTTGGAATAAATTTCATTATTACTTAATGAAAGAAGGAAGGAAGAGAAAGTAACTCATTCAACACAATTTTCTATTAAAATTTTTTCCAGTATGTTTTTATAAATAATTGCTGTTATTATTTATGTACTGTGAAAATTATTCCCCTTTCTTTACTTTTCACCTGACATAATACTTTAAGGTTGTGTCAATGTAAGACCAAAGCTTTTCTCTTGGAAAACTGAGCTGAAACATGAAGGCTTTGTGCTTCGAGGACACACTGATGCAGAAATATAGTGCAGAACTGATGCTGAGATACAGGCATTTGCTGAGATCACCCACCTTGGTACAATGGCTTCCTATAAATAGAGAAAGATGAATAATTTGCATATGAGTGAAGTAGATGGTAACTCTTTACCATAGACGTAAGTTGAAATATGTCTCTGATGCTATCTGTTGCAGAACATTGACTGCAATTACTATGATGGTCTTAGTAAAACCAATGTTTGATATATTTTTTTAACCATAAGACCAAACACTTCGACAAAATGTCCTTTTTTTTCAGAATTATTTAGTAAAAGCAACCTTCCTAAAGACTGAATGTTTATATGCATTAGGACATCACTGAAATTTTCATCTTGCTACAAACCTAGGAACAATTATTTTTCCAGGGACGTAATTCCTAAATCTCAGTAACAGGCAAGAAAAAGATTGAATCTGGTCTTTACTTGGAACAGTAGACATAAAGCATTCTTCACAGTTCTTATATATATATATATATATATATATATATATATGTATATATATATATATGTATATATCTGTTCATAAATATATGTATAAATTTATGCATATATTAATTATTTAATTGTAGTTTAAACCTAATGGATAGTATAAAGCTGATCTGGTACAACTCAAGACAGTATAGAGGTACAAGCCCTATTTATCCAGGTTGATGCCTTTGTAATTCACATAAATTTTAATGCTCTGTGCTTTGGATTTTTTTCACATTAACTGTAGGTCCCAACACCACCCTGTAGAAAGCAGTTTTACGTATTGCTCCTCCAAGCCAGGGCTGAAGAGTTGTTCACTCTCCAGCCACATTAACATGGTACCTAAAAGGAAGTCCTGTGCTGTAGGAGTGAAGAGAATGTAAATTTTGGAGGGAAAGCTAGGGCCAGATGGGGGAAAGAGAAGAATTCATAGCAGCAGGAGCAGCAAGAGGAAGAGCTATTCATCCATAAAAATAACTTCTTTTTTTTTCCCTACTGATCTTTGCTATGGCAGTATTTCATTTGCCAGTCTTCCTGAGAAGTCTGTAGCGAAGCCTGTGTGAACTTACGGAACAAAAATAAATTGTTTCAAATGTATTTTTGTCTTTATATGGAGGGTTTTGATTAAAATTAGTACTTATTGTCACTGACGTAATGGTTATCATTGGGAATGGAACAATAATACAAGTCTGACTTTCTAGTACAATCCTATTGTACTAGAAAAGTTGGTGCTTTTTTCATGTACAGAATATTTCTTTAAACCATACGAAAAACATCCCTTTATTCCCTACTCTTTAGACAACAAGCAATGGATAGCTGGGACAGATAACCAGTATCATACAATCAGATTTTCAAAATAAATGTTATGCTCAGTTTTACTGAACCCATACAATGGACATTTGATTTGTGGCTGTGTTACACGTGTCTTGCTAAGAGATTTAAAGGGGAAGTGCACAACAGTTCTTTGGGTGTTTTCTTACATGAGCCATAAATTCTAAGTAGGCATGAAAATACTCACAGTGCTACTTCTCAGGAAATGGAAAATCAAGGACAGCTTCTGTCAGGGGAAAGAGACTATAGCTATATATATTATCAATGAGAATTTGCACTCATTGTGTTATTGAATGTCTTAAGACTAAAAACTAGTGAAAAAGAAAAATTACATGAACTCTTTTTTCTGTTCTCTCCTGTTTTCTTGATTTAAACAATGAGCTTCACCTAGATTCAGGCAATTTTGTGTAAAACAGTGGAACGTATGTGTGAGTATAGATTTGTCCTGGGAAAGCCTTCTGGGAAAGCCTGGTATTAACAGCTATATTTTTACGGACTAAAATACCCAAAAGAATGTTTAAGCATCACTAAAATACAGTCATATGCCCTTTGACATGCCAACATCAAAAATGTATTTCTGGTTTATAGACGGACTCCTGGGGTCAAGCCAAATGTTTTAGATGTTTAAATTCAATGTGTTTGTTCATAGTGCTTGTAATTTTCTTCTACATTGTGTGTAACAAGTAAAAAAATACATATGTACATTTGCCCAGATAGAAGATAGTAAAATTCCAAATAGAAATAAATTCAAGTTCGAAATTACTGAGGAAGAGAAAAATAAATCACTTGTCATGGGTTCTGTATGTATTTTTCACTTTTGCTCCTTATTTATATAGGCAAGCTTAGCATGTGGACAGTGTTAAAAGGATGATGAGAGAAGTAGATGTCCGTGGAAAATGGAGGAATGTCTTCACAGCATGCTTTCTGCTGTGCAAAATTTGCGTGCAACAAGCAACAAGCAAGAATATATATCATAATATGAATAGCTTTTAAAGGAGCCTTTGCTGCCACCATATTCTGTGATGATGAAAGTGTCATTCACCACAGTTGTTATCCAAAAGACTGGTGGCCTCAACGTTTCTCAGGCTTCCATGTCTAGGAGAGTGATAGAAGTATGAGGACAGAAACTGTTCTTGGATGCCATGATACACCAAAGTTTCCTGCAGGCATTAACGTCTTGTCTCTTCGCTTTGTGCTTCTGCCAGCTCCTACATTCCCTTACAATATTGCAGTTTTTGTCTAGCTTTTCAACATGAAGTGTGAGATGCAGGAGATTGCTAGCTGATGAGTTGCATAGGCATGGGAATTTTCAGAGCAGGAAAGATACTGCATCGTGCCACAGACAGAAAGCATTTATTTTTATCCAGTTGAAGTCCAACAATGCATTTTCCATATATTTATGTTCCCAGAAGGAAGATGTGGCCATCAATGCATGAAAGAGTACAGCTTTGAAAAGATTCCCCTTCCTTACTCCCTCTGGGACACTTCCCAACTTAACTTCTTCTAAGAATGAATCATACTCTTAGCAAAACCAGAGCACAATAGACTTTGTCTAGATCTGCTTAAATATGGGTAGCACTGTGCAGCATTTTGGATTTCTGTTGTAATCAGTGTTTATCTCTCTCTTATTTTTCTTAGAAACAGATGTGGCTTATTCTTTATATAACCATTTCTCATTATGCTTCACCCTGGATAAATTCGCAGAAGTTCCATTAATTTCTGTCAGAGTAGGAGGGAATATATTCAACCATGGGCTTAAAATTAAAATTGTTTCCTGTTGTATTCAATGTCATAGAAAGTTGTGCAGAATTTTTGCTGAATATAAAAGGTGAATTGTCACGTTCTTAAGACAGGAACCATGTTTTCTCAGTTATCCATAAAATACCTAACACAATGAAGATCAGCAGTCCTAACTGCTCCAAACTGCTGTGTGCTACCAGGACACAATGACTAAATAATAATATGTGCATGCTAAAAATACTTCTGTAGTTAATAAAACCCCTCATACTATAACTTAAAGGATTTTTGCTCAGACTCTTGTTTTTCATTAGAGATGGAGAATGTTTACACTGACTGATATTCACCTAAAATTATCTATGTATACTGCTTCTGTCCGTTTCACTTTTTTTCTATTTACTGCTCCTTTATTTTTCTGTAAATCGTATTGTAAATTAAGAAATAATGCTGAAATTTTAACAAATACCTGAAATTTTTAATCCAACTTACCATCCTTTAGCATCTCTTTTCTCCATTGTGTAATTTGATGCAGTTATATAGTTTTAAAAACAACATATAGTAATTGATCAATATGATAATCCTTCATCAATTGTCAAAATTTCCTTTGACTGTTTTGAATTGTAAATTATGCAAATTGACTCCAATGTTCCATCCAAATGGCTTGCTGCAGAAGATGTTCATGTTAGAAATTGGGCTTGATTTGCTTTTAATGGGTGTAGTTATTTTTGTGTAATGTTAAATCAGGCCATGAATTAACTTTCTCACATATAACATACTTTAAAAGAAAATTCATACAGTCTCAAATGAAAACAGATGAGATCTCAGCTCTGAATCTAGTTTGATAGAAGAGCTCACCATTGACCAAGTTTATCAGTATTCCACCAAAGTACCATGTATTAAAACATTTGGTAGCGAAAGATCTGATGACAGAAAACTGATGAAAGTTCTCATTTACACCAGTGGAAATCCAAACACTTTTAATGTTTTTTCTGATCTGGATTTAAATACTTATGAAAGTACTAAATATAGTGGGTTTTTTCTCATACAAAACCTAAATCATTGGAGCACTCTTTTGTTGAGGTGGGAATGAACTACAAACTGAAAAAAACACAAAGATTAAAAATTGTGATGTTTCTTTAGCAGGAATTAATTTAGGCTTGCATGGTCCACATGGGAGAGCTGAGCAGAATTCAGCTCTGGTTCTCAACAACTTTTCATAAACCTTTGAGTATTTTACTGTCTCCCAGGCTGAGCTCAGAATATACTTTTTGTAAACAAAATCCAATAAACATCTTTAGGCCAGTTGCTGTTGTAGACAAATTAGGATGTATTAAGGTTTTAACCAAACCCAAATGTGGCCCTGCTATTAAATGCCTTTTAGCCTCCTAGCCCTAACAAATAGCAGCTCATTAATCCTCACTGCATTTCTGGCAAATGAAATGTTGTCTGAGAGATAATGGACCTCACATAATGCTATACACAAAGTCTGTATGAGAGATAAAATGGGAAATCTAAGTTTCCATTACCTCTGATACCCAGTGGGAAAACTGGAGCATTTTTCTCTAATTCTAAATGTACCTATATCTTTACTTGTATTAAAATATCACCTCTGATTATAATTGTTTCATTATAAATGGAACACATATAAATACCACTTTTTACCTAACTTTGTCACAGAAATAGCTTTAACAATATCTGAATATAATAAAAAGGGGGGAATAAAATTAACTAAGCTTTCAAAATTTTGTTAAAGGAGAACTAATTTAATGTTAAAATTGATAATAAAATTAGCAAACAACATTTTAATCAAAGTGTTACGTATCTAGCCACAATGAAATATATATTTTCTTACTATTTTTTTACTTATGAAAGAGATTTTGTGGTTTATTTTTTCTTCCATTTAAAAATGTGACAATGAAAACTCTCAAATTTTGCCATGTAAAGGGAAAATAATTTTCTTTCAAGCTTAATAAATATCCATTAGACTCACAATGGTTTCAAATTGTTCACATTTCAACATGAAAAAACCTAATCTTGTGGGTCTCTAACAGAAAGTCACGGACTGCTCATTTCTGAAATCAGAATATATGTTATGTAATTAATGTAATTGTTCTAAAAAAATATAGAGTCAAAAAAGGTGTATTGACCGAATCATTGCTATTGAACTGGTGTGTGGGGTGGAACAATTAAAGAAAGCATTTAACTTTCTCAGATATGATTCTTGCAAAGCAAAATAAACCCTGTCAATAAATGAATTTTTAGCAAGGATATATTGATTTTAACAGCTGGTTAATTTATTCCAATGTCTGCCATGTTGGTAGACATTCTAGCAGTGATTGCAGAAAAGTGAATAAGCTCATCAAAGGCTCTCGACTTTGGAACCAAAACTTCCAGTGAGCATTGCAATGCTGTTTTAAAGCAACAGTTCTTCTTTGTTTCTCTAAAGCTTTCATCATCAGAGTCTATAATCTGCAACAGCATGATTTTTAAGACTGTAACTTTACTGGGAAATTGGGGCTGATATTAAAAATATTCAGATATATAGATGCTTCTTGTAAGTTGCTGCCTTGCTTTTTTCTGTCTTGATCAATCACTGTTCTTTGGCAAATTTTTCAGATAGTGTGTATGAAAAGACATCCAGCTCAAAAATTTTATGGGATCTTCTCTGCGCATGAATTTATTTGAAACTCCAAGCTTCTCTGTTGTGTATAAATTTACCCATATTTAATTCCTGTGATACAATTTAGTGTATTCTTTGTCTGACATCTGCAAAGATAAAATCCTCTTGCAACATCTCAGTTTAGTTACTTTTTTGCATTGGAATGATGTGCCTTATTTGGGAAATCTTGTGCTACTGGATAAAATTACCAATCAAGTGTTCCTGTGAGTATGTAAATTTAAAAACAACAGTGGCTGTTCTTGAAAAAATCTGACCAGTTCACCTAAACTTGTTTTTTTTTCTTTACCATGAAAAGCACTGTAGGATCAAGTAATTTCCTTTTGGGACAGGCAGTTCAGCCAAGATAAGTTCTCCTGTTAATCATCAGCACAAAATAGCAGTGGATATGAATCAGTGAATTAAATCTTATTAATTCTAAGAGCTTTTCTTCCAATAATACTTACACTGCAATTCTTAATGCATAATCCAAAAGAAATAGAATAATTGAATTGGTTTAGAGTGTCAGATACTTCAGAACTATCTAACCATCACTAGCACTGTCAAGCTTTTGAAATTCAAGAAGGTGTCTGATTTCCTTTGGGATAAAAACGTTAAAAATATGTTTGCCTGATGATTTTTATTAATTGCTTTTGTGTTTGAGAGCAGTTTCCAATGCAGCATTTATAAACTGGTTTCACAAATTGAAAATCACAAATGTACATATTAGTCACGTGCACATATTTATACATTAAAAAAAAAAAAGGATCATGTGGTTTAATTTGATAATGATATTTAATACCTATTCAAAGAAAATTATATGAAACAAATGTCTGTCATAGGTAGAGAATGCAACTAAATTCCCTCACAGAGTGTTTTTTTCACTGATAAACAAGAATAGGGGTCTACAACATTGGATGTTTATTGCTCTCCCCTTTTTCTTCTTTGCAGTAGATCACTTTATGGAATGCTTATACCAAAACAATGTTCTTGTCTTCTGAACAGCTCAGGGAGAAATAAAACAAAAATTTATATTAAAAAAATCTGAATTTTTTTCTACATTTGAAAGTCCAAAAAGCTGATCAGCAATTTCCACCTTATTACTTGGGTGCCTAACAGCATGCCGACAACCAAATTCTACCAGAAAACTTGTTAGCACCTTAAGTTTGGCAATGTAATTATTTAGAAGATCTGCCATCCCGGCTGAGCCAAGCAGCTCAGGGCTCCATCCAGCCTCCAGCTGTTCAGGATTCACAGAATTGGAGTCACAGGCTTCAGGGGCCAAAGGAGCTAAACTGATACGGACAATCTTTGTACATTTAGTACTCTCTGGCAGCCCGAACAATAATCCCAATTATTTTTATTAAAAACACTGGAGGAAGGGGTACTGTCTACCTCTACAGCAGTAGCTTAGAGGATAGCACAGATGGCCACCTTAGCCACAGAGCTAAAGCATTTACTTCAGAGAAGATTTGCTATAACCATCGTGGTTTACAAAGCTGGAGCAGAGACATTTCCCCTGTCCCTTCAAACTGTGCCAACCTTCAGGTAAGTAAAATTCAGTGCATAACTTTGAGGCCTAGAGGGTACTTTAATTCTTCGTGAGCTTCTATCAGCATGAAGGGCAGTCACTGGGCTCATTTCATGTGGGCTCTGAGTTTCAGTTCCACACATCCAGATTCATCTAGGTTATTATTTCTGAGCAGCTCTCAGCTTTTACGTATTGAACAAGAAAGTAAGGGATTAAAAACAGTAACTTATAGTCAGTAACTACAACTGAGATAGGGCTTTTTAAACAATGTATGCCTTTAACAGAGAAGTTCTTGGACAAAAGTCGGAAAGAAACTTATATATAGTAATGGCAGAGGTAAAAGCCCTGATGCACTGTCTCTTAATGCATTTCTGAATTGTGAAAATCTGGTTAACATACCATAAACATAAATGGAGCACCATTTACACAGGTTAATCACACAGCTAGTGCTGCAGTGAAACCTGGATCTCTGCTTAAATGTCCTTTTGCTTATACTTCTACTTTTTTATTATTATTGCGTTCAAGATATGCACTAGCAAACAAAATGGTCATGAAATGAGCCAGTGAAATAGTCATACATGGCTATATATGGTAAATCGAATTGTGGTACATCATGTGAGATAATCTGGTCTGCCCTCTGCTAGGAAAATTTTTATGATCCATCTCTGCATTGTATATACCTAGAACTGAGCCAGTCATCAAAACTCCTTTCTTCACCCATGAAGAGAAATAGGCCTATTTACAGTCAGATACTCCTCATTTTGCTGCTGACATCTAAATAGAGGCACAAGTATTGCAGTGAAAAAAACACTTGTTTCTTATGAGCAAATCTAATTTAAATCATCCTGGAATGATAAGGTCATTGCAGATAATTATAAGCCCAGTCATCTGGTCTGTCTCACAGATGTGGACAAAAAGGTATTCATATCTTCCATGCAAAAGTCTTTGTAGTGTCCTGATGCAATTTAATCCTCTGACTACAAATAGGGTACCTTCTTCAGACAGCTTGTGGCAAAACAATGAGGAGGAATTTGTATAGTATTTACACCTAGAGATCCAAGAAGAGTTCTTCCATGAGATGACACCATCTTGATTTTGTCTTAATCTAAAATTAAAATACTATATGAATACTCATTTTTTACTCTTGCACAGAGATTTTAAGGTTTTATACTCTGCTGTTGACAGATAATAATGTTCAGTATGTTTTTCTCTCTTAGTGTTTAGCAACTTATGTCATGGGCTGGAAACCTTGGGACTGCTTTGTCTGTCAACCAAATATTCCACATATTGTCATAAGCAGGCTGCAAACCTGATTGTGAGAAAACATACCCTTCCAATAACTGTTGTTAACATAGGACATCATAAACATTTTTTCAGATTTGGGAGGACCTAGATTTATTAATAAGGCTCCTCACAGTGCCTTTCTTGTGGATTTTGCCTTCAGAAAGTTCTTTGACAACTAGTGAGTAAAACATGTTTCTTGAAGCAGAAAATCTTAATCACCAGCATTTGTCCTGTTGGAATATTTCTGCTGTAGGCAGGAGAAACAGAAGCTCTGAAGTTATAATGGAGACTAGGGACAGGAAGTATGTCTCTATCTCATGTCTAGTGATGTGAAGAGAAATAATGACATTTATTTAAAATTTTTTTTAAAAAGTATGTATGCAGTGTATCAGCATGACAATGTGTACAACCCAAGCAGAAGACAAAGCTGAAAATCCTAGAATGAAGATTAGACCATAGAAAAGCATTAATTTGCACAAGATTATGTTATTTAACCTGTAAGCAAATGCGCATGTCATAAGTGCTCTCCAGAGGTCACCTGTTCTTGTCTCTGTAAAATCAAATGCCAAGGCAAAAATGACTGCAAGCTTTTCTGTCCTCATAAATATTATTCATCACTGCCCTACATCACACAATTTTTTCCATTATACTATTGGATACAGGACAAATAAATGCAATTTTCAAGCTTGAATCTAGTGGTTAATTCCTGCTATGGCAAGGTCAAACATTCAAACAATTGTGCAGTGATGAATAGAAAATTATCTCTTTCTTGTATGCTGACCACATCACAAAGCCGTTAAAAATCGGAAAAACATCTGAACAAATTAATATTGATTTTTTCATGTTCCTCTTAAAATCAATTACGCTCAGCACTTGTTGAGAGTACACTTGGGTAAAAAAAAAAAAAGAAAAAGTAAAATTCCTAAGTTGATTTTTTTTTAGGACTTTATTTCAGCTGATTTTGAAGAAGCTGTTATAAAATAATGGGGAAAAGATCCAGTATCACATTATACAGTCACAAAGAACTATAATTTCTTTCCTCATTCCATTGTCACTGCGGAATAACTTCATTAAGTTATAAGTATTATAACTTGATTGGGTTAATCTGGTTAAATGTTGGTGACTGAAATGTTAAAATCACCTGAGGTCCCTCACTGTTGGCAAAGAATTGATCACTGTGGAAGCCAAGGTATAATTCACTTCTTTCCAAATTAAACTTCTACATATGGGCAATGGATTTAAGACTAAACTCCAGTGAATATGCTGATTAGACCTCTGTTATCTATACCTATAATGGGAAGCTGAGAAACTAATTCCAAATGAAGGAACGTACATTAGAATACCTAGGTTTGAGTGAAATGAGCCCTATACACAAGTGAATCTGAATCCATATATCTTTCTATGTCATTAGAACATAAGTAAAATAATTGCATTATAACAACCTAGTATTACTTCCTTATTTCATCATTTATATCTTTCGTGCTACTGTTTTCAAAAAAGTGTCAGAGGGAAGGTAAGATTATAAGCCAAATGCAGGCAACAGAACGAAATTCTTGATCTTCTGATGGCCTAAGCCTGCAAAGTGCATGCATGTCTGATCCCTTCCAGGGACATCCACTAGGTTTTTTTCCAGCTTTGAAGATCATTCCACTTCTGCATGAATAACTGTCCTTTAAATAGGGATTTATTTATCCTTCCTAATTTTAAGCAGTCAAGTATAAAAATTTTGGACATAGATCATTATTTAGTCACTTAAATACCAATTTAAGCATTAATTTAGGGATTTGCTTGCTGGCATCTTAGGCAGTCAAGCCTGAAAACTGGTCCCTTAATGCCAGTGGAGCAGAAAACTGGAGCTTTTTATGTTTAAGAAACAATAAGGCAACTGATAGAAGCTCTGTGTTTTCAGAGGAATAGCAGTCAAGCCACTGCACTAAGCAATTTTCTTTATTAATTCTTTTAACAAGCAGATGATCTTAAGTGCCTGAGATTTTTGTTACAGTATTTTTAAAGAGTTCATTGGAAACTTAAATACTGTGGTGCTCTTTGGCCTATTTTGTTTTCTGGTTTATCTTTAATTGAATTCAAATCCATTAGCTAGCAAGGGAATAGAGAACACAAAATACAGTCAATGTAGCTGGGCTTAAACATCTCTTAGGGCTTGTTTTAGTGTTCCAATGAAAAACTGTGTGGGTTTGAGGAAAAGAGACCTTCCACAGAAACTCAGTCTTTCTCATAGTTATATCTGAAAGGCTGATAGGATTGATTCTGCAATGGGATGATGACAGATACATGCTGGTTAAATTTCTCAGCGTCCTGAGGACGTTAACAACCCTTCCTAATCCTGCCGAGCCCCATCTGGAGCCTCCCCTCACCCTGCCCCATCAACACCAGAAGAGTGGCTGTTCCTGTCCCCTGGATGGACATCTTGGACCTTCACTCTAGACTCCTCTCCAGTGCTCTTCCCCCTTTGCCCCCAGCTTGGCTCCTGGAGGAATCACAGACCTGGTTCATCGCTTGCCCCTGTCAGGAGCTGCCAATGGCTGCTACCAGTCCAAGCCTCTGCCTCCCTGTGTTCATGCCCTGTAGGACTGTGCATCACTGGTGAGAGCAGAGCCTGTGCAGGGTCACCCTCAGCTTGACCCCCTCATGGGGAACCTCCTCCCTCAGTTCTCCATCGCATTCATCATTGAGGGGTGTCTGAAATACAGAGATACACTCCTCCACATCAGGCATGAATACTCCTTTGGATCTTTCAAACAATGCCGTGTTTGGTTAATTTTGGCATGAAAATCACATTTTTAAGTAAAAACATTTGTTAGATATGTTTCTGACACTTTCTGAAAAGAAAAACAGGCAAAAGAGCAATGGTCCATTAACTATGTTTTGCTATGATGATGAAATGAAATTTGAGCTCAGGTTTCAGTTGTTGCTCATCATTCACAGCAACAGAATTCACAGTGGTAAACCTTGTTTGTCATAGAAAGAACACCTTTTCCAGCTAAAATAGCTCGATTTTATAAGTAATTTCCAGACTTAATTAGTTGCTTTTTGTCTGTTCATAAATGTGTCCATTTTTTATAAAAAAGGATCTGCCAAAATTACTTCTTAGGAAACTCAAATTCATTACTGTGTTTCCTCTTACTAAAATTCCACATATCCATACTTTCAGAACTGACAAACATAAAAAGATTGTTGCTTCATATGTGATAAATACCTGCTAGTGTTTCTGATGGACCTGGAAAAGAGACACAAAAGAGGAAATCATTAGATAGTTGAAGACTCATTTGATTAAATGCAACTCAATTATTTTATTCAACCTCCCAACCTTGAATGTAGTTATGAAAGCTATCAAAATTCAGGCAGCCCAGGTCCATAGAACAGCCACTACTGTAAATAATGTAGTTTTCCTGGTGCAAAAACTCAAACGGATTGCAATAAAAATGACAAAAAAGAAAGGGTAATTAGGTGCTAAAAAAGATGGTTTTGGGTAAAGATATCTCCCAGTCTCATGATCAGTCAAAGCTAAGCAGATCTTGTGTTATTGCAGCCCATAAATTTATAACTGATTTTTCCTATTCTAAGAAATAAACCATGCTATCAGGAAAATATTTTGCAGTTGCCTTCAACTAATTCTTCCTTGGATGGTCAGTCTGTCAAACAGTTCTGCAGAGATCATTAACTGTTTTGAAGGGGGAACTTGGTGCCATTTAAACAGGAGAAAAGTAAAATCCTAAGCCTCACAGAACACTCAGTAAAGCAGGACAGAAGAGGAAGGACCAAGAAGCAAAAGAAAAAGAACTCTTTCACCAAGCTAAGTATTTTCTGTTTCTCCATCCAAAACCTGGAGTAAGCATCAAATATATAAAATCTGTAGGAAAACATGAGCAGACGTGTCAAATCAGATTACAGCCCAGTAAGGCTTTTATTTGTTGAATGGATTTGGGTCAGATTCCAGCATTTCCGTAAATGTGGATGTAGAGGAAAATGTAAATTTCTGATATTTTGCTTGCTATTTCAGTGTATTAATTCCTTTAAGGTTTAGGGAAGTGGTGTGGAGGGTTAATTGTTTTTAGGTTTTACTCAGTGGGAGAAACTTCAAAGACTTGATGTTATTTTTTCCTTAATTGCCATTGCAACAAAGCCAATGTATGTATTATATATGCATTAAAATAAAACAGTACTTCTAGCTATTATTCTTCTATAGATTTTTACTTTATTTGGGAGCTCTTTTTTCCCTATTTTAGCTTCCCTACTGCATTTCACATCCTTCAAATCTGTGCATTTATTCCGCCTTATTCTGAACAGAAGTCTCATAGCAATACAGGATACAGCCTTGTTTGCAAGGTAAATATTTTAACTTCTAAAAAAAAAAAAAGAAGAAAGAAAATAATTAATGAAAAATTTATATAGACATATGCTGAGAAAGTAAATGCAACATGTAAACAAGACTTTGAAGAGACGTTTAGCTAGTGACAGACAAAGATTTTAAACCATCCACCAGAATCACCACCTCCATGCTATACGTAGCATTTCTTTATCCTCTTCTTCCACTGGTAAATTGTTGCATACCTATTTTATACATTATGAAACACAGACCAATTGCAGTGGTAGACCTGCACTGGATGAGTCTTTAATGACAAATTAAAACTGTTTGATGGTGCTCAACTAAAACCATGTTCTTGGATCTTATAACCTTGTTAAACTGAATGTTAGAAGATCATTAGATCCATCTCCAGTTTAACCAACAACCAATTGCAGTTCATGCAATAAATTGCAACAACATCTAAGAGCAGTTTGTCTTAAAATCATTAGCCATATGAGTAATTAATTGCTAAACAGAATTTTGAAAATTAAAGGAACTCTATATTTGCTGTGGTTGGTTTGGAGATTACATCCTGTGTACTGTGCTTGTATTTTCTTTATGGCAAAAGAAACGGAGCTTATCAAAGACATTAATGAATTTTATTAGCATTGTTTTTTTTTTTATTAGAGATTTATTAATTATTGGTAAGATTTTATTTTTCATTTTGTTTTGGTGGGGTTTTTTTTGTGTGTTTGGTTTTTTGTTTTCTTTTCTAAGAGCTGTTGGAGAAAAGGTTTAACAAACTCTTCAAAATTACATAGAAAACCCAACCAGGCGTGATGAGATAGAACTCTTCAGATTATGTCATTCATTGTCTAACAGCGTCCTGAGGATAATAAATCTAACAATAAATCTTTTCATTTTTGCAATTACTGTAGATACATTAAAGAATAAGAGCAAGGTTTTTTTTTTAAAAAAACACCTCAGTCTACTTATGTTTCTAATTCTTCTTTTTCTGCTCCTGTTGTATTTTCTGTTGGCAAAGAAAACGCAGAAACCAAGTGGAACACTTTTAAAAGAATAGTTAAATCCTTGTACCAGTGCCCCTTCTGAAGCCAAAGGTATTTTATTAACTACTTTAAAAGAAATAGAACCAGTAAGGTGATTACTATTTCTTAAATTTTCATTTACATTCTCAATTAAATGTACAGTGACCCTGGCAGGAAAAATAGTAAAGCATAAGTCTGATCTAAAAAAAAAAAAAGAATAAACACCAGCACCACCACCAAAATACCCAGAAAGAAAAAAAAACCCCAAATTCATAATCTCAAGATCTAAATAATATAAATTCAAATACCAGGGTTAAACATTACTTTTACAGAGCTTTTACACTTTTTATAAGGAAATTGTCAATATTTGGAAAGACGCACATGTTCCAAGTTAAATGCTCCTTGAAAAGTATCTTGCATTAATGGTGAACAAGGAATGAAAAATCCAAATTCCAAATGAAAATAATTCCAAGACAGTGATTCAGTGAAATTAATTATCCTGCTGTAAAACTCTTTCATGCCCAACAGTCTGTCACAAAACACAATCTTGATATTTTAATCTTTATTTTCTCCATACAATTCACAATTAAAATACTTTTTACCTGCTTTCCTTTTTCTCTATAGACTCTCAAAATATGTCTTTCTGCTCTTACATCCCTATCATGCATTTTCTCAGGAATTTGAAATGTCTAATTATTTAATATCTCCTCTGAAATCCTGATTTAAACATCAGATATATTACACGAAATTAATGGATTTATGAAGCAACTTAAATTAAAAAAAAAACACTTCATATCTTTACAATACTGAATTAATCCTAAATTTCAATTCTGTTTTTGTTTCTTATTATTGTCATTATTTTACTCAAGTAAAAGGCTTAGAAATTTCGTCTTCATTAAGTTACTGAATGACTGTTGACTTCATTACATGCTAGTTCCAAGAGTTAAATGCCTTTGAATTATTTCATGTGTCACAAGCCAAGAGTAATAGGGCAGGAGTCACCAGAATTTTAAGAGTCTTAGAAAAGAACAGAAAAAAAATTAATATTTTTGTTACAGAATTGTTGTAAAAAGCCTAACGAATAAAGGACTTCTCCCACAGTTTTTGTTTCATAAGACTGAAAACTGAAAACCTGTTCTGATTCTACTTAATTGCAGCATTCAGGCTGATTGAAGTAAAATTGTTTTCAAGTCACTGGAACTGCATTAGTGGTGAATTTGTATTTTTGTATGTCGATTTAATGTGTTGCTATTCTATAGTAGTTTCTGCTAATGTAAAAATAAATTTCAGAAAATGTTCAGTATTTTCTTGTTGAAAATAACTTTCTTTTGAAATCTACAGATGCACATATTTTACAGTGGTTAGTGCTGTATTAAAAATATGTTTATTCATAAAAATGCAATATATTCATTTCTCTTAGAATATAATTTCAAAATATAACATAGCAATGATAACATCCATAACATTCTTCTGGTCACACAAAAATAAACCTTTGGGCACTCTTATTGTCAGTAAGTGTAGTTTACTGACAATAAGATATAATGATCTTAATGATAATTTAAGATTATATCTTAATGATCTTAAGTCTTAATGATAACTTAGCAACTAGCTTGAGTTAAACAATTAGTTAACTGCTCATTTCGAGATTTTTTTTTTTATTCCTCTCACCTTTTTACCCCAGTCATTTTCACCAGTGCAGGGAAATCTACAGTTCAAAAATATCTAATGATTTCAAATACAATTCCCTAAGGAAAACTTGTCACTCAGACTTAAGGGGGGAAAACCTCCCATTCTTTCAACTAACAATTTTTTTTGTCTTTGTCTTTTTAAATCTATATTTTCCATTGTGTTATAAAAAATGACAACAAACCAGGAAAATAACTAGATGCACAAAGTTTTATTGCTGTCAATATCACCAGTCCATTTTCTCCTTTCTGTTTGCTTTGAGACATTGATCTTCACCTGTACTATCTTCTATTTCTTTGTTCAAGCTCTGGTGATTTTGTTAACATTTTATTACTCTCTTGACACCGATTTTTCCTTTAGCTCTGGTTTTTTCTTTGCTAGACTTGATAGTTTCTTCTCCCACCAAAAAAATGTCAGACATCTCCTCAGGCCCCAGTATCCTAATTAAAACTGTGTATTGATGCACTACTTAGTTTCATTTAGTAGTACATCAATAAAGTAGAGAGCAGGTAGGATGGCAAAGCCTCTGAGAATTCTGAGGTATTTTGTATTGATTTAAATTACTTCCCAAAGAGCAACTTTGTACTTCATCTAGTGCAGGTCATATTATATTCTCTCTGGAACCATTAGTGTAATGTTGATTTCAGATATTATGGTCAAAATTCTGGTCACTATTGCAATGGGAAGCTTCAGGGATGAGAAGCATACAAGCAATCCTGTCTCTCTTTAGCTTTTTTCTCAAGACCAGTATGAGAGACTGGAAGGATTGCTGGCTTGGAACATTTCAGGTGCATGTTTGGGGGAAGAGACATGTCTAGTCTTGCCTTGGTGAGATGGGGCCCCACTCCACACACCCCATCCCACCCCACCCTAGAGCCCAGCCCTGCAGAGACTGCCAGTCTCTGGCACACTGCAGGCAATGCTCCACACCTACCCCTGGAGCCCCTAACCCAGCTCCCCAGTGCTTACCAGGCTGGAAGTCCCACCTGGAGGAAGGGCTCAGAAAAGCCAAAGAATATTTAAGCCAAAGCATGAGGCAAACTCATGTTTTGTCCCTATTGTCCTTGGATGGTATGGCAGCTGAGATCATACCAGAATTGACAAGGCAGTTGCTATATTTTGCTTTTCTCTCTTTCTTTTCTTTCTTTCTTTCTCTATTCTACTCTTAACTTCCTCTTCTAGAAGTATGGGTAATTTAAGGTTGTATAGGTAGTTTCCTAAGTTGGTGTTCAGTGAACTGAAGGAGAGAACAGGACCTGCTTTGAGCAGTTTAACAGCTGAGCAGAAGAGAAGATGTACTTGACTTGAGGCTTAGGATTTAACTAAAACACTGTTGCACAAGCCAGGTTTAGAGAAGCTTCCATCTCATAGTTTTTCCCAAATGAGATGAGGAGGACCCGCTAGGTCCAGATACTAGCACCAGCTCAGGAATCTAGACCCCTGCAATAGTGTCAGGTCTATGGGTGGGCCAGTGTATTTCTGAATACTCTTGGTTTTTTTCTTCTCATCTCCACTGCAGCTGATGCTCCATAACAGATAACAAATAGAAATATCAGTCCAAATTTAATGGAAGAAGGTGTTCTGGTGGATAGCAAGAGAAGTTGGAACGATCTGTGACCACAGACATGTCAAGACCTGGGATTAGAGAAGTTAAAGTATGGGTAGGACTGTGATTATTTTGCTGCAGTGACTATACCCTTTGAAAACTGACTTTGAATATTTCTTTTTTTCTTCTACCCATCAACCTGTTTATTTATCCATCCATCTACCTATCCACCCATTTGTGCACCTTTTATCTGTTCTTGAGAAGCCCTCATTACCTATCACACCACAAACTCATTAAAATTTGTTTAGAATGGACTTGATATCACATTCAGGTAGTTCTGACAGTTTAGGCAAAGTCCAGTCGGGAGTTTTGTTACAGAAATTATAGCTCTTCCATCTGGTTTATACAGGTTGTTTTGAGACAGAGAAGCAAATATATTGGGAAGGCGTGGGCTAAATGTAGTCTTTGACCAGTCTGTTCTTGATATCCCGGAACAGAATGACTGAAATAGAGGATGCTAATAGCAGTACTGTTCTGAGGGGATAACTACTATTTTAGCCTAAAGCAATGGAGGAGAGGGTGCTGCAGTCTATCCTCCTTGTCGAGAAAGATGTAGATGAACCAATTCTAGAGGTTTGTTTGGAGTAGGGTATCCATGTCTGAGGAGTAACTCCTGCATGATGGGAACGTCCTTCCCCTACATGCATCTCACCAGCAGAATAAACTCCTGCAGTATGTTCTTTCTCCCAGTGATTTACCTGAGCTTGACTCTTGACTTTAATCCATCCTCTTTTACTACATTCTTGATACCCAGGGCAGAAAAATGCTATTCTGCCTGTATCACTGAAGGGCATTACACGAGCCTTGAGATGTGTGTGAAGCATTCCCAGCTGTCTATCAAGTGGCTGCATTATATTCTGGGCAGTGCTTTGTGTCAGTGTTTTTTTCATTTTCAGTTCTTGAATAAAGGAAGGAAAGGAGGCCTGAGGCAAAGAGCAGTTTCACCAATGTTGCTGTATCTCCAGTCAAAAATAGCTAGCAAAATAACTGTGTTTCTTCAAATAAAGGACCTGGAACCTCACTTTCCCTCTAGGAAAGTATTCCACCAAGCACTTTAACATTGTCTGGATTAATAAAATCTGCCTATAGAGTCATATAAGGTAAAATTAATTCAGATATATTTCAAAATGAAAGGTTCTATCCCTAAGGGCCATTTGTAAGTATCTTACCTAGAAGAGCCTAAAGCATTAACTATTTGTGCATGATTATTTGCAGTGGCCTCATTTACCTGTGATTTAGTTGTCCTATTTTGAGGGGAAAGGAGGAGATGAGGACTTGGTATACATAAGATAATACTGAAAGCATTTGCTCATCCTTTCATCCTTCTAGTTTAGCAACATCAATTCTAAATCTGAATAGTCAAAAAGTCGCACTCAGCAAGATCATTTTTATATTCTGAGGTCTAAGAACAGCTCAATGACCCTTTTCCATCACTACAGTCATCCCTTCTTAGGATGGTACTGATCCAAAACATGTTAGCAACCTAAGTCCTGGTTGAGACCAGGACCTTCAGGCCAAGCACACATCACAAAGCTGCTCTCTCATGTCATGCTCGAAATCTCACCAGACAAATGACTGAATGAATTTGGAGAGTGAACTGCTTTCCCAGTTTTCATTGTTCTTATGAAGTGTAGATGGAGTAAGCTGTGCTTATTTTGTAGGTATTTGTTAACTAAGCTGTTACTAGAAAAAGATCTTTCTGTGCACTTTAGGTTCATTACTAAAATTGTGAAGAAGCCTTCTGATTTTACGTAGCAAAGATACACTGCAAAGCATGTCTTCTACCAGTGCTTTTTTCCCGCACTGAGGGTACATTTATGGAAGTGCAGCTTAGCAAAATATATGAAATGCAGATTTGACTGGGAGACTAATTGTATTAGGATCTCAGCTGGATACTTCATACAGCATTTTTATGGTTATGTTGTAGCTAAATACAGAGTGTCTAGTTAGGAAGTGAGTGATTCCAAATTTATTCTGTAGTTTAAGGTTCCCAGTCATGAATGACTTACTGTCCTGTATAAGGTCAATTTACTCAATAGTGAGGATACCCATGGGAAAACTGTAACATAGTGGGGCTATTTATAATGTTGAGGCAGTCATTTGTAAAGTAATCTCTCCTTATATAGCAATAGCAAAGATACTGAGGATTCTACTGAATAAATGTTCTGAAAATTTAATAACAAAGCCTAAAATCAAAGGTCAGTGACAGTATGCATAAAGCTGATCATCCAATTTTTCAGAGAATTAAAAGATATACAAACAATCCAGTCAGAGGGTTTGCTTAATATTTTTGTCCATATAATTTAAAATAACTAATTAATGTGGTATGAAAAAAAGAAGTCCAAATCTGTTGAATATTATTCACCACCTTTGGTTGAATTAAGCTTTTCCTCTCCAAAATGTTTCATTGTTAGACTACATTTCAAGTTGACTATGGTTAGCACCATTTAATTAAAGTGACTTCATCAGGAAGAAAACCTAAGATCATTAATCAACTTAACCTGTTTCAGACATTAGTGATGACTTCTATGGGATGCTCTTATTTGAAAAACAGATACTATGATTTATCCACCAAGGTGATTATAGAAAATTATGTTAAATTTTCTGTATGGTCTTGGAAGAAAAATAGTCTTTAACTAAAATAGTTGGAGCAATAGCTTATTGGAAATTCTAAACACAAACTGTCATTCAGATCTAAGCTTACCTGTGTGGTTTGTGCAGCATTTATTTATTCCTACTATTTATTCAAAGATGGACATTAAAAAAAGTAGACCAAAAGTTTGGATCCAAAATTTCTGTTTTGAAAAAGGTATTAGAAGGAGTGTCTGTAAGCAAAGTGAGAAGTAGAGGGCTGGAAAAGTGTTATATCTGCTGGCAGGAAGCCTTGGAAAAAATACATCTTGAAGACAGGATTGTGGTTATGCTTTGAAAAGGTTATAAGTAAGAGCTTCAATTGTTTCTGAAGGTATAACAGATTATTAGAGGACCATAATGCCACAAACAACCAGAATTCTGTACTGGTTGGTAGTGGAGTATTTAGGAGCAACAAAAAAGATTAAAAATGCGTACAAATTTGCCTACAGATTTTATAGAAGGAAAATTATTGATCATATTAACAGAATTGTTACAATCTTATTTTTGTGTTAAAAATTCCATATAAAGTAACAGAAATAAAAGAAACTGCCTCTATGTACATTAATGGATACATATGTAAGGATATATTTGTATACATATATGAATATGCATAGTGACTAAATAGCCTTGCATTATAGACAATATTGCAAAAGAGACCATAAGCAAAACTTTGTGGTCACCAAAAATAATAAATCAAGTTAAGCCTTCTGGGGGAACACCTGGGCCATGGTAGGTTCTTCAAAACAGGTATTACCTGTTGCCAAGGAACCTGTTTAGTAGTTCTTCCAGACATTCTTCTCAGTAACCCCATTTTTCTTCCCTAGAGGACTTAGCAATATGTTTTTTCCTTATTCCCATTCAAAGAGAATGATGCAAGAGTGGCCACTTGTTTTCCTTGACAGGATTATGCCCAGCAAAAATGCTTCACATTAAAATGATGAGCCAACAAAATCCCAGTTTTATTGCACTGACATAGTAACCACTCCCTAGCAGCTGTTATGCTACCATCATTGCAGCTACAACTTCCTTGTGAAGGGAAGAGGAGGGGCAGGTACTGATCTCTTCCCTGTGCTGGCCAGTGAACCAATGACAGGACCAAAGGGAATGGGCTGAATTTGTACCAGGGGAGGATAAGATGGATTTCAGTACAACAAACACAGATAAAGTTAACTAAAGCTTGATTTCACTCACCTGCCTCTCCACGTGCTGTCTACAAAATGAATTAAGCTTAATTAATCAAACCAGAAGAAGAAGATAATGATTAATAACAAATTGGCATCAGTGTACTCATAACTTACTTAGACAGAAGCCATTATGCTCATCAAAACACAAAAGCACATTTTTATAATGTTTTCTCAATGGTACTGAAAATTATACTTTCTAATTGTTAGCTTCTATCCAACAACATTTCAATTGTCAAGCTGTGAGTTGGACTATATACTGTCTCTACTGAACCTGACAAAATGTTCCTGACAACAATTAAATTACATTTGCCTTAGATGAAAATTAAGGTGAAGACTCCACCTTGCTTAACACAGAATATATCCACTTGTATAGACATGTTAGTCCTTGTCTTTTTTTGGTAGCTCTTCTAGTAGCAAAAGACAGATGTTAATCAAACCTTTCAAATATGTAAACATAAAGAAAGGCCCATTATTCATATCGAATTTACACAGTGGGCAACCTGGTGTAGGCCTGAGGCAGCACTAAGCACCATGAAGCCTGAAACTTCACACCAAACTTGCATTGCTTCATCTCTGAATGGTTATGATGAGGCTTGCAATGTGCTATGTCATTGTGTCATGTCATTTTCTTGAGCTATGACTGAAGCTTGCTTTTATATGGCTGGATATGAGACTTTAGAAAATTTAGCAAACTAGAAAACAAGGTAGATTTTCATAGACCCTGTGTTGCTTTTTGCCTTCAAGCTGATTGGCAGATATTTACTGAAAAGAGAGCAGATTATTTTTAGATCCTTGTTAAAACTTTCTCATGCCGTGCTAAGCTTTCCTGATCCTTTCTGAAACAAACAAACAAATAAAAAGCAAAAAAACATTATCAGTTGGCAATCAGAGGGGATTGAGAAAGCACTTATATCTAGTTTGAGTTTGCATCTTGCCAAAGGACATAATTCAGAGAAAGGCAAGGAGATTTATCAGAAACAACTTAATAATCATTACTTTTGGAGCAGTGAGAGCTCAATATCACGCTGTGAGACCACATGAGCTGGTTCCCCAAGATTTGTCTTGTATTCTTAGTCAATGGTAATGTGAAGATAAGGGAGAGAATTTGTGTAATGTATCTTGGTGCTGCAGCCACTTGACACAAATGGTCTTGAAAGATAGACGATTGATAGCAAATTAGGGACTGTTTATATGCTGAGCCCAAAGACTGGATGTGAGGTGTTAGCACTGAAACTGAGGGGAGAACACTGTCTTACAGGATCTCAGAAAATGTATCAGCCTTTGGTTCAATCTCAAAGTCTTTCCCTAAAAAATCAATTTCTTGTACAAATTTATGAGAGTGTATTTCCCTAACTGCAGGGCAGATGGAATGCTTCCATCCAGCCACAAGGGTGCTGAGGAAAACTACTATTAGTCTCTTTTTTATGTCCTTTTGTACTGGGCTGTCCCACTTGAACTGAAAAAGAAAACTAAGGGGTTTTTTTGTTTGGTTGGGGTATTTTAAACAACTTTAAGACATTAGTTGGCATACTGACTCTAGTGAGTTCATCGCACAGCTCTTACTGGGTTCATCAGGTTCATATGGAATTTGTTATATGGACAGCCATGATGTCTACATGCTGACCTCAAAGATATGACAAGTCTAAGCTAAAATATCTGGAAAGCATGAGAAGGGATTTGTGAGAAAAGCGATGAGGAGGAATGGAAAAATCTAAGTGAGTATCTATTCTACTCATAAAGGTCAGTCTGTGCTTTAGAAATCTAGGTGTGTATGTACTGGAAGATAAAAGAATGGTTGCTTAAACATAAATTTTTCCATTTAGCTACTACAAGTTTTACGGAACAATGTGGTCCCAAATGAAAAATAAGATAATAAAAAAAACCCCAAACGCAAACCTGTGATACTGCTGAGCACTTTACCAAAGAAGCCAAAATACTCAAGAAGAAGAAAAAGAAATAAGCCCAAATTCAGGACCAGGCAGAAGACTCACCTAGACATGTTTTCATAGGTCTTCACACCACTTCAGCTTGCTTGCCACAGTGTCTGTATGTACATCAGGAATAAGAGAGAAAACATGCCTTTAGTTGTATTTATCTAACATGAAGTACATTGTGGCTTCATATTTGTAAAATAAAATTATTTTGGAAACTAATAGGGCTATGATTCTCATAAATAATTTTGTGGTACTGTATGCCATTATAAATGCCAAAAAATGTTGCTATATTGGCCATAGGAAATTTATAATGTCTGATATCACAACTGCTCTGTTGTAATTGCATTTGAAATAGGATGTGCTTCAGCAATTCTAAAAATTAGACAGGTACTATGCTCCAATATACACAAAGGATTTCTCTTCCTCGTCTTAACAGTTTTTTGAGTATAAGCTTCACTTAGGAACCTAATGTTATTACTTAAAAATAAATAGTTTTGTCTTTATATGGTTCTGTTTTTCATGAGACACTTCTGCTGTTCAGAAAATAAGCTCTTCTTGTCCTCATGGGATATACAAATAAGCACATTCTGTCTGAGAGTTTTATGATCCTGATTCTTTGTGCATATTTCCTGTGACAGACAAGTTATGGTAAAGTGACAGCAAGGTGTCTGCATGACCTTACTGTTTTATTCAGACTATCAGTGAGCACTACCACGAGTCAGCCTTGGATATGACTTGGAAATTGATGCAGTGAATTACTTAAAGCATCAGACTGTACGTGCATCATGGTACTAAATAAAAGAAGTGAATGCTTCTTCATGTAAGCATTTGGCATTTTGCAACAAATTAATCATTAAATTTTAGATAACTGGAAGGTAGTTTACCTTCTTAGATTTGTATTCCTAGGACTTGAACTTCTCCAGTACCCCTAATGAGCTGCACCAAACAAAAGTGAGGCTGACCTTGACAGGATCCCAGGAGATGTGTTTAAATGGAATGTGTACACCCTGATTTGTATAAGAAACATGTGACTGATAGCAAAAGTGTACTAAAGAAAAGACAGAAGTGAGGGCAAAAAGAACAGAAGTCTGATTGCATTTGTAAATATTTTTGGCTGCAAACTGAGACAATGTCATAATACGTGTTGTTGCCCAAAGGGTGCTGATAGTAGAAGTATGTCATAAGGTTAGTCTGTCCCCTGTAGACATACAAATAGATTCATGATAAAAGAAGAATGTGGGCCTATTTTATTTTGCTTAGAGCAGCGTGAGATTTCAATAACTTATTGAATAGCAGTTTCAGAGTAGTGAAGTCAAGATATGTGTGTGACAATACAGGAAAAGAGTAACTCAGGGTTCTTGAACTACTGAACATGTATCATCACACATTGCAGAGATTTCCATAATCCTCAGAAAGCTCAGCCAGGATGCTGAGGTCCTTTTCTGCAAAGCTGCTTTCCAGCTGGGTGGTCCACAGCATATCCTGGTGCAGGAATTTTTACCTCCCCTTATTGAACTTAATGAGGTTGCTGTCAATACATTTTGCCAGCCTGCTGAAGTCCCTCTGGATTACAGCATGACTCTCTGTTGTGTCATGAGCATCACACATGGTGAATCTTGTGTCATGAGCAAACTTTTTAAGATTACCCCCTTCCCCATTATCCAGATTAATAATGAAGATAATAAAGAGCACAACAGCCAGTATTTACTGTCAGTTTACAATGGTGATGCCTCCAACTAGATTTTGTGCTGTAGATCATCCCACACTGGGTTCTGTTCAGCCACTTTTCAGTCCACCTCATTGCATGCCCATCCAGCCCATACTGCATCAGCTTCTGTGAGCATGGGAAGCAGTGTTGAAAACTTTATGGGAGACAGTGTTGAAAACTTTATCAAAGTCAAGGTAGACAATATTGACTGCGGTCTGCTCATCCAGCAAGCCAGTTGTTTCCTTTTAGAAGTATCATGTTGTTCTCCACACCAAGGTGACTGAAATGACAACTTATAAACAGTGAGGGATAAAAGGTACATAATGCAAGGTACAAAGTACAAGAAATAGATTTAAGCTAGACATTGGAAGAGGTTTCTGTGTTAACAGAAACTCCACTGAAGCTGCTCATTACATACAAGTAAAAACAAATCCTACTTTTCTATTTTCTGTACTTTCCCTTAAAAAAAAAAAGTAACTTGAAACTGTGATTGCAGTCAGGGAGTAGAATTCCCAGCTCTATCGAAAAAAAATAGTCAGGTACTGCATTTCCATGTTTATAATCCTCAGATTAAATTTTGTTAGGCATAAAAACACACCTAGAGTTCATAGTAATTGGTGCCAACTACCTGAATATTCAGATAGTGTGATGGAAAATGTGCAGCCTCCCCCACACTTCTCTCCATTGCCTCACTGTCCTTTATCCCCTTCAACCTTCTGTTCCTTCTTTTTCAATAGCTCCTCTCACTATAATTTTGCTTCCGATTCTTATTTGGGTTATCTCTGGCTTTATTTTTAAATAAACCTCCAGCATAAGGAGTAAAGGTGCAGTGAAGCATAAATCTGTTGCAGAACATGTGACTCAAGGCCATTGAAAGATGCAAGATTTTTCATTTTGTTTTGCTTGTTCTATCCTCTTTCAAGGTGATGTGGTTTATCTAAGGACTATAAGCTTACAAATAAAACAGTTAAATGGGTTTTTTTTGTTTATATATCATTACTAAAAATTATTTTTGAAAAATTGTTTTTCCCTTACTGTATTGTGCCACTTATGGAATTATAGACCAATAAAAATAGCTTCTTATGTGTATAGTTTATAAGAATGGAAATTGGTATAGTGGGTAGGAAAAAGCACCTTAGCTCTGCTTTTTTAATTTATTAAGCAATGATGTTTTAATGCTAGCCCAGAACTGTCTACATAGCTCATTATTATTGTGTTGAAAAGCTGAGGGTAATAGCAGAGTCTTCATGTCAGTGAATAGAACCTTGATTTCACAAAAAAAATTAATCATAAAGTATATATGTTCAGTTTATAGCATAGGAATTTAAAAAGAGAGAGGTAAAAAAATACAGTAAAGGAAAACAATTTTGCATTGACAGTGAAGAATCATGAAGGGCAAGCAATCTGGCACTGCCTGCCTCTGCCCTGTGTGGTTGTACACCAGCATTTACAAAGTAGTGTGAAATGAACTCTGAGGGAAAAAATATTTTTAAAGAATCGTTGAAATTATTGGTGGAGTCAAAATTCAACTTCAGGAGGAATTGTATTTTTCTGCTAAAAGTGGACATATGAACATTTGGCTGGGGATTAACCTTGACGGGCAAAGAGTATCATTCAACAACCTGAAATAAATCTTATGCCTGCTGATGTTGTAGTACCTTTTGTGTCCAACTACCTTGTGTGATATGAGAATTATGTCAGGGTGTAGTGAAGGGTATATTTTTCAAGGATTGCATGATACAAAAGCCACTGAAAGCAGTAAGATAGTTCCTTTTCACTTCAGCCAGCTGTGGATCAGGTGTGGGATGGTTATTGCTTCAGCCTGTGGATACCAGCAGGGCTTCAGAGTGGTGTGACTTGCATGTGCTGTCATGTCATGTTGTACTGAACGGGGACACCAGCTAAAAGGAGATATCTCTTTATGCCAATTCCACACGTTAGATGGTCCAGGGTTTTTTTGCAGACAATACGTGCTTAAGTTCTTACTATACTGCACTGAGTAGCAGTGCAAGATGGTAGGATTAACGTTTTCAGATTTTCTGTACACTTCATAAGGAGATAAACTGTAGTGTCAAGCATGAAGAATAGAAGTACTTCTGTCTAACAGCAGCATACTTCTATTTGCAAAAGGGAAGATTCTGTTTGTAATTGAAAAATTTCTGCTGTGCAAATCTGCTTTTTAAATGATGTTCATAAATGCAAAATTACTGAGAATAGTTCCTCACAAATGTATACTTAGGCTGAGCAATTATAATGTATATTTTATTTTTGTAGTTTTAGTTCCCGGAGGTTTTTTCAACAGAATCTAAAAACAATCTGCTCAGTGGTTACATGTAATTTTACAATACTTTTTAAGTTGAGCACTCATTGCTTTATTGTGTCTCTTTAATTATGCCATAGTCAACAGTGCTGCACATGGTCTTTACTGCATAATTGTCTGATCATTCTCAGAAAATACTGGAGATGTTTGAGCTGCAGCCATAGGCCAAGATTTCCAAACCTGCATGTCTGCAGTTAAGGCTTTAAATTCTTATTAAGACTCATAGATAAATATAACCTAATTTTCATTCCTCTAGGTCTTTTCAGTTAATTCATGGCTACTGACTGTCTTTGAAAAGCTGGTGAAATTTATGTAGCTATAACACTATGGATTTAAAAATTTAATTTCAGATGCTTAGCTGTGGCCTAAAAGAAAGTGCTGTGGTTCCCAATTTTAACATGAGCACCATTATAACTGACTTTTGAAGGCAGGTCTACTTCTGCTAAGATCAGTGGGACCTTTGCCAGCGCCCAGTTGGGGAAGGATTTGGCATGTTATAAGGAAAACATTTAAGTGTGAAAAATAAGGACTTGAAAACTATGGTACAATTGTGGTGATCCAAGAATGCAGACAGATAATTTGGGGGGGTTATGTGTTCATAATAGGAGAATAGATATTCTATTAAACTTTTGTGTGAGCCATTCTTTGGCAGGATGTCAATGTTTATAAATGAGCCTTCATTGTATTTTCCTGTGTTAATACACACCTTTTTACAATTCAATCTGACAGCTACTCCAAATTAATAGATTGTCCTGCTAAAGGCTTCCAAGGTCATTGTCCTTCAAAGCACTGTTTTTCAAATTGCTCTGACACACTTCCTGCTGGCAAGCCTACTCTCAGGGTGTTAATATTCCATTACAGAACTACGTGACCTTGAAAATTGATTGCAGGCCACAATAGAAATGTCAAAAAGCTCAGGTAGATGAAGGTAACTGGTGATGATGATGGCAGGGAATGTGTTATGAGAGGCAGAAAGTGTTTTCAGAAGAAGCAGACATTGCACAGACATTTCCAAAGTCACTCACAGGATGTTTAAAGAACAATTAAAGTTTGTGGCACAATATGTGAACCATACATTTTTGTAATATGATGATGAAAGCTCATGTTGAAACCATGAGATTTAGAAGTGCCTGTTAGCCCTTGCATGTCTACAGAATTGTACCTAGAAAGAAAATGCTTTCAATCAGATAAAAAAATGTGCTAAAAATAAAATCTTTGGTTTAACAGTAACTAATGTCGGAAAAATAGTCCCGTATATTATACTTGATTTGCTTTCATAACTACCTTTAGACATAAACACTTAGGTATGTTTAAGTTAGAGAACCATGGAGAAGCAAGTCAGATCAGAATCAGATCACATCTTTTTAGCATTCAGGTACAAAGGAATTCTGAAATTGTAACTGGAATTGAGAAAGCTGTTGTGTATAGAAACAAAGACACATTTTGAACTTTAAAGTTTGGCAAGTACTTGTTTAATATGGGAATTCAAATGAATTTTGAAATATTCTGTCTGCATCAGTTTTACGCTTCTTAAAATGCATACTGGTAAACTAAATGTGGTCACACAATTTCTTATTGCTCTAAGACCCTCAAAAGAGATGGTTTTCAGAATTTGAAATGCATGCTTGTTTTCAACAAGACTTAAAATGAGCCAAGTGAGATCAAAGCAGTAAAGTGAATATTTATGCAGCAAAACACATGTTTAAAAAGTGAATCATCAGCTAAAACACATACAATTGCTTGTGGGTATATTTCATAGTAAAGGCATAATCAATATGACAACCCAAGTTAGACCCTGTACTAACAATAACTTCAGAAGTGTCTTTGAACTTTCTTTGTTAGACTATAAAGCACATAATTTGACTTAGGCTGCTCTTGATTGCATCAATACAAACAACACAAGAGTTTTAAATCTCATCAGCAGGTTTATAGTTTTAGGAAAACAAATAAAATGGCAAAAAGGTTTTTTGCTGCCCTTTTTTTTTTTTTTTTTTAAATAAGCTCACACTATGTTTCTTCAAAGATAAACTCCTTGACAATCCACTTCTATTATGTCCTATAAGTTTTTCTCTCTGTCTTGTCTTGCACTGTTTTCTACACCTCATCCCCCAAACTTGACACCACAGTTTCTTAGACTTGAATGCACACCTGCTAAACTTCTAGGTAAGGAAAGTAACTTTGTATGAGAAAATGTCAGGAAAGTCAGAATCTGAAATTTATTAACCAAGATATGGCAAATGTAAATGTCAGCTTGTGTAACTCTGGGTACCTGGGGTTGCAATAGATTTTTCAGCTGTCTGGGCAATGAAAAGTGAACTTTTATTTCAGTGACAATGAAATAGCACTATACCTGATATGAGAAAGTGCTCTAGCTAGAGGGCATATTTCAAGCAAATTAGTTTTTTTTACCTGTGTCTCAAAGTTTTCACATTAAAAGTAAAGTCAGCATATGCAAAACACACAAATGCATATTTTCAATGATTATCATTCATACTCCACTTATTTGAACAAATGAAGATCTATGTGTTAGCATGTGATCATATTAAATATATTCTTAAATCTTATTTGTAAACTCTTAAATACTGCTGACTGAAAACTTCAGAACAACTCAGACTCAGGAGAACTTAATGGACATCAGTAGAGAGGAAAGATACAGTTGAAGAGTTACTTATCTCCAAGAGAGGAAACAGTCAAAGACTAACTTATCTCCCAACCAGCACAGAAAGAAACACAGGTGTTAAGAGAACTCTCTGTGTTTTAGTTTACAAACATCTTCCTGCTTTAGCATAAGAGAAAGGCAAAAAACCACCAACCACAAACCACAAACCACAAAAATCCTCTACAAAAAACCAATACAAAAGCAGTCTTAAAGCACAATGTCTATCAGTACTCAATTTGCTGGTCTACATTAATTGTTTGGAGTACTATCTCCATTTACAGAGAAGAAAAGGTTTCTTCAGAGCAAAACATCCCTTGTGTGGTCATTTCAGTGAGTGTCAGAACCAGTTTTGATTATGGAAACATGAGTCTTTCCTCCCATGAAATGCAAAATCATGCTATGATAGAACAATATAAACTCAGCTGACTGCTCAGAGTTGAATTTCGAATCAATGGAATTACAACATTCAAAAGTCCAACTGGAAAACAATGACAATAATAAATGTGGTAACTATTTTTCTGTCTCACCTCATATATTACATTTGATAAACAATAGAGCTGAGAACTGTTCACATCCTCACCCACCTCCTCCTTTGTCTCTCATGCATAAGTAAACGCACATCATTTATTATTTTGCAAATGCATAGTAGAATTTTCCATAGAAAAGCTTTTCTTTCACAGCTATATTTACTAATTGAAAGTAGAATGATCACAAAAAATGTTCAAAATATGGTATGTCTCATATAAATTAAAAATATGTCAGGTTGTGTGGGCTACTTTCCAAGTTACTGTCCTTCATTTACTTTGGATTTCATCATTCCAGTAATGGCAGTGATATGACATCAGTTATTAGCCTTTTACTTCTTGCCCATTTATTCACTTTTTATTGCTACTGCCATAATTCTATTTCCACGAAGAGGAATAGTGAAACTAGGAGTGTAGTACTCACTGAAAGATTAAATAGGTCTTGCAAATATCTTTTCTCTTGGCACAGCTGTGTGCTGCAGTTGTAGCAAAACAAAGGAAACCATCACAGATCAGAGATCTCCCACCTCTGTGTGCTGAGACATATGCACAGAAGCACACGGAAGACAACTTCTAAATGAACCTTATAGCAAATGGGATGGTATTTTTCAAAAGTTCAGTTCCTCTGTCAAGAGAATAAATATAGCTTTCAACCCCAGCTTAAAGCTCAATGGAGGGGCTTTTCTGTTGGATAATAATTGCATTTGTGTTCTCAATACGAGATCACAGAGAATAGCTCTAGCTCCTCAGAAATACTTTAAGGTAAACAGATAGATCTTAAGGTAATTGGAGTCATATGTGCTGCTGAATCATCAGCAATGCATTCAGAAATTATTTGTTACAAGACAAACTATATATCAGGTAATTTAAAATGAGATTGAAAGAAATTTAGTATCTATGACCTACATATAGATGTCTCTTTAAAATAAGATGGATAATGGCAAGTACAAACAAACATGCACTTTATGACAAAGAGTACATATAATAAACATTTCATTTTCAATAAACATTCAATAAAAATTTCTCACAATTAGTTGACTATTCCCATTTTGTGTCTTCATAAGCCAAGGCAATTATTGTAAGAAATAAAGATCTATAACAAAATAACTCTTAGAGTGATCATAGTAAAGATAAAAGTCTGTAGTGATAAAATGCTATAAAATTTTCTGGTTAATAGCAACAAAAATGTAGTTCATGTATTCTCATTTCAAATGGCCAAGCGTAACACTGTAAGTTAGTCAACTTTTTTCATGATTGTTATTTATTTTCTTGAATAAAGACATAGCTTTTACTTGAGTGTGAAAACTCTGCCACATCTGTACTTTTCATTTGACCCCTCTATTATATTTTGCAAAACCGGGGGTGGGGGGAAGGGGGGGCGGGGGAAGGACGGGAGTGTGAAACAATAATTCCAAAACCAGTTAATAGCTTGTGATTCATTCCACTTTATTTCCTAGACTGGCATCATAGTTGAGACTAAATGGTATCACTTTTCTGCATCAAGCTAGGTACATGGTTAAGAATTAGACTCAGAATGGAACTAGACTGAAGGCCAGTTAGTTATTGATATTTCTAAAATGAACATTGAAACCCAAATCTACTCTCATCAATGACTATGTTTGAAGTAATTGACTAAGTACCAGAAGTAGGGACACCTCTTTGTTCCCTGGCTTATAGCTTTTTACCATACAATAAAGAATCCAAATATTTTTAGATAATTCATATTTTCTTGTCTAGACCAGAGAGTATGTGGTTCTTCAACTTTGTGTCTTCTGCTCTTCAGTAGAAAGGTAAGATCCTGGGCTCATGCCCTCACTTAGGAATTTCTTCTCTGATGTAAATCCATTTGATGAGGTATGCAAACAGGACTGTATCAGGGATCACAATCGCCAGGATTTACACTTCTGACAATGTAAAGGGCTTCACAAATTTTACATAATTTTTTTTCTTCACTGCACTGTTTTGTCAGTAGTTGGGTACTTCACATACTTAAAAATAAGTTGGTAAGTAGATCAGTCTTCCAGAAAATATAATTAATCTCCAGTAGTTTTCATAGAACATATTAAACTGAGAATGATGCTGATCCTCAATGCCTGCTTCGAAAACTTGATTTAGACCTGAGGCACTTATTAAAAGGAAGATTGTAACACCAGCACCATATTGCTAAAATAGGCTGTCATGCCATGTGGAGTCTGTAAAGGTACTGAGATGCCAAGGAGCAGCTCAGCCCCCATGGTGGAGTTAAACAAAAGTGCACCTCATTCCTTCACCTTGAGTAGGCTAGGGTGCAGGTTGCCAAGCTTTTAAGATAGCAAGTTTAAATATAGGCAACTCAGTTCCACCTACATTCTATTTTTGGTATCAAAGTCCTCTGTAGGATTGAGCTCTAGGTTTCTGGTGGAACTGAGATTACATTCATTGAAAACCTTTTAATCTTAATTAGGGTTCTTGTCTGAAGAGAGAGAGTACCTGCCTGTATTCAAATTAAAGCTCAAGAAAAAAAAAGTTTCCAACATGGGAAATAAAAAGGAGAAAAAAGAAGAGAAGAAGAGGAACAATCTGAAGCTTTTAGTCAGAGGAAAAACTGGAGGCTGATTTAAGATGTTAAAGAGAGTGAGAGCAACCAGCCAAAAACAAGGCTGTCAAATCAATTTTGTGACTGGTCTTTTCTGACAAATTGTTGTCTTCAGATGCACTTTATTTTTGAGCATTCTGACAATAAAATTACATGAGGAAGTGCTTCCTTCCCAAGACCTATTTGTCAAACTATTATTGTCAACACAGCCATCTCACATCCATCAGATTATTGTCTACTTATTTAAATTCTGTAAGCAGTTAATAAACAGGAAGTTTGCGTAAAATTGTATAAAATGATTGGAAATAGCTATTAACACTGCTTATATAAGTAAGTTATTTTTAGGCATCATCTGTGGCACTAATTTGCTTAATCATAAATAGAAAACTCAAAAAAATAATGGTAATATTACTTCAGTTGAATTTTTTGAGAGAAATAATAAAGAGAATGATAGCAGAGAAAATATATTTCTGAAGTATATTTAAATTTCAGTACAATCATGTTCAAAATTTGAAGGTAAAAAATTAAGTATTATCACAAAAGACTTGGGTTTTATGAAACTTGATTGCTGAATAAGATATATTTTTCATTAAGATAAATGCTCTCGTTTTTTTTTGTTCAGATCCATAGTCAACAACAAAATTTTTAATTCTTTATATGTTTAAACTTAAATTATATTAATTTTTCTATTTTTGATGATTTTTATTCTCCATATTCCAATTGTATAATTTCATTTAAATTGACCCATTACATTTTTGTGATGCACTTTTAATATACAATCTTACTGTCTTGCCTTTTGTCATGTTCACAAAACATAAAACAAACTAGAAAAAAAAAACTTCTAGAAGGAGAAGAAAGAAAAAGTTCAGTAAGATCAGAGGTGGACTTACAGGAGGCAGGAGAAGTAAGGTATGCTCCAAAAATGGTTTAAAATACTGAAATAATGCTGCCATTTAGCACAGAGATTAACAACAAAGCCAAATGCAGTCCTCTAATAGCCTAGGATTGGGCAGTATTGCTGGTTGCTGACTCAAAAAATTGTTTCTGCACTTTTTATGTGTAGAGGAGAAAATGAAAGGTTCCAAATCTCAGCAGTTTCAGTCTTAAACTAGTTACACCTAATTTGACAGCTGAAACTTCTGTAATATATTAAGTATACATAGTCATGATACGTTAAGGAAACCTTGAGGAGAGGAACCAGAAACTCAGACACAGAAGAAGGAAAGTGAGAAAACATATGCTCCTGAATAAGAAATGAGGTAACATAGTTGTCACTTAATACATTTTCAGGACTCTTTCTAAAGCCAAAATGGACGTTAGTTTCCTGCCTTGTACTGTGTGCATACCCACCGTGTATGTGAACAGAAAAATGGTTTAAACACCACTGACAACCTTTGACATGATGCAGAAGACCACTAACTAAAAATCTCATGTTCATTCCAAGGAATATTCCAGAATATCCATAAAGAACTGGCAAGAAACTTTCCAGAAAGATCGTGTTTGAATTCATGAAACTATTTTATACTCAAGTGGTTTTAAGTCCAGTGCTGAAGCAAGCACAGTGACCTGGGAAGCCAATTTCTGAAAGTAGTGACTTTTTGAGATTGAAAACAATAACAAAAAATTTTAAAAAATTACAGACATAGTTATCTCTCAGTCTAATCACATCCAACACATTTCACACATACTTCCTTTAATCAACATCTATGTTATACAAAGTATGAGAAGGCTTCTTTACTCCATTTCCTGGCCTATATTCTCATGGACAGTATAAGTTTAGTCTTGGGAGATCTAAAACAGGTTTAGATGTGTTGCCCACATAGTTAATTTGCTCTGAGCAGATGCAGCTTGCCTGAGAGCTCAGCAGCTTTCCTGAAAAGTCCTTTCTCAGAGCAAAGTTTATAGAGACTCCTATGGTACATGTATCCAGCACAGCAATCACAACAATCCAAAAATTATGTGTGTAAGGTGGGCAGTGGTTCAGGTGGGCAGGTGTGTACTAATATGCTGGAGTGGCAATTTTTAGTGTTGTAGTGACTGGCTTTTCATCATTTGGCTGCCTAGGCTGCACAGAATTATATTTTCATTTTTTGCATGTCATATTATTTCTTTTTCCCCCCATTTTCTACTACTGAATGAATATGAATATAGAAACGGCAAAAAATTAACTATATTTAATTTGATTATTTAAAAAAGCAAAATTAATAAATTAATACATAATTCTGGAAACTTTCCGAATAATAATGCATGTCTGGGATATTTTAGAATGGAACTTTCTGAGCCCTCTGTAAGTTCTAAGTGAAAAAAGGCTATAACTAAATGGATTTTAATTTTTCCATTGTGGATTAAACCCAAGTCATGAAATGTCACCAAGGACTATAACTGTGCTCCCTCACAGCACTTGTTACTAGCAGTACTGAAGTAATTTTATCATGTTTCCCACTTAGGAAAACAGCTGACAATCAGCTTGGCTAAGTGAATTGGTGTATTCCTGGCTTTATTTCAAATGATCTTTCCATTCTATGACAGCTGATTCATCACAGATGAATCTCAGACATATACCTGAAACACATCTCAAATTTAAATTATTGTTATATTTGCCTTTTTCTTTCGCAGATTTGGAATGGGTTTCCAGTTTTTATTTGAAATGTGAGGGTATTCTTGATATTATATTATTTGTAGCATTCTATAATTCATGAACTTTTAATTTGGTCTTTTTTCACGATTATTAGAGGCAGCTGAAACTGCCTTTTCCCACTTCCATTTGTGCTTTTCCCAGTTTTGGTATTGCACTGTTACCAGCTCTGAAGAGTTGCTCCAATTGAATATTTTGTGTAAATGTATGAGCTGAAGATAATTGCCATTTTTTAAATATATTTTTTGTTGTTATAATGTCTCAGTCTTGCAGAAATTTGTGCATATTTCCTGTTATACATATAACTATTTTATCCAAGCTAGAGGGCAGACAACCTTGTCTATATAAGGATGTTTTAATATTCTGATTAAAGGGGATATCTTGAGATACACTCTGGTTTCCAAGATCCTTCTTAGATATATATCAATCCAACTTCTTTTTAAATAATGTAATGGGGGATGGTGGTGGTGGTGGTGGGGGGTGGTATTTCTACAGAATATGGGCTTTTGCTGTTTTTTTTCTTACACTGGATTGTCATGTGCTATTTCAGAAAGAAGGAGCCAAACACTGGAGCTTGTGGTGCCAAAGCCTTATCTATGGTAAACTCTCAGAGAAGATTAAACCTTTTGATAGAAATCATCCCAGCTTTACCAAAGAACATGATAAATCTTCATGAAAAGGAAAGATGTGCTTTTTTAATTCCTTTGGGAGCACGTAAACAAATGAGAAAATTCAAAGCAAAGCTCCTCAAACACTATTGAATCCCTGCTGATAGCAAGTAAAGCAAGTATAGCAAGTATATCAAAAGCTAATGCAATCCTCTTTCACTGCTCCTGTGGGAAGAAATGGAGTTTTCAAAAGCTTAGTTTGAGTCAAAAGTCCAGTTCAATGGTTCACGACCTTTTTAAAATATCTGGACTGAGTTCTGGTTTTATATTAGTAGAGTTTAATACTTCATTTTTTGAGTGTGTAGTTTAATCCTCATGACCTGCATATTTTGATCATTTTGCAAACCACTTTTATTTTGGTTTCTACTCCTGTGGAGTATTTAGAGTCATCTTTGTATGAAATTTTCTACATAGCCATTTCTACCTTTTGTGTTCCTACTTATTGAACCTGTTACACAGTTCAAAGCTGAGATATCCCAGAAAATGTCTGTTCAGTGCTCATGTAGACAACTACCCAGCAGCAAAAACAATATATCCCAAAACTTAGTATTCAGCGGCGCTCAGACTTACTGCATTCAGCATTTGCCACTGCAAAATGTCCAGCTCAGAATCCTGTGTGCTCAAGACTACAAATCTTAAATAAACCCTTTTTTATATACTTTTTTTTTTATTATTTATACTCTTTGGTATAAATCTGCAACAAGCAGCAGATAGCCATTTGTACCAATAAAGTGTGTTTTGTGCTGCTGAGTAATCAGCTCTATTTTGTTCATGCTGATTTTAACACCTGTTTATCTCACTTTCTAAAGGGGAGTCTTTTAGAAACTGCCAATTTTTTTAGCCCAACAGAGGCAAGGCTGTTGTAACTTGATAACCCTAGGCCCAGTCAGCAGTGAGGCTGAGCCTGTATTCCCAATGTGTATACTCTCTCTCTCCCTCAATATGTATATATTTGCACGGTTGACAGTACATATAGATCAATACAAATACACACAATACCCTATTCACACAAATATAACAAGTACAAATGGCCTCATCCTGTTCCCTTCCTGGCTGATGAAGCAAAAAACACCAGTGGAAATTACACACATATATAAACAGTAGCTGGCTCTGGATCCTAGGCTAGTGCATGGCCAGCACATCACGTGAGCCCCTAATGTTCACAGCCCCACTCCAATTGTTGAAACCCAGACATACACACAAAACCCACATCACATGGGTGCAGAGACATGTGGACCCCTAATTTCCTCCAGTAACAAACCTTGGACAGTCTATCTAGCCTATCTGTGCCCTTGGGTTTCTGCATTTCCCCATTTGCCTCATGCCCAAACATGCATGAATGGAAACTCACAAGTAGGTGGTTTAGATCTGTGGCCTTGCTCATAGCCCTCTCTGAGATCCTCTAATCTCAGTAGCTGGATGGACCAGCTGCCTCTCCAGTAGTCAGTCTCAACACCTTGGAGCTCACCTGTGTTTGAGTGAAGTGATGGCACCTCTGATACCTGATTCCCATCCTTTTTTTCCTCTCATTGTCTAGTCCAACCTGAAGTTCTCTAGGAAATTACAGCCACCTGCATGCTCACCCATGTACTGTGTGCACTACAAGCATTAATCTTTTTCTCACACAAAACCAGCCCATTTTATCTCCCGATCCTTTTGTTTTCATGCTCTTTTAAACACCTCAATCCCTCCCTTGTCCCACATTTGGATCCCCCCACCACTAAACATTCTATTATCTTCTGCAGTCCCAGGACACACTTTCTTGGCACCGGGAGTGTCATCTCCCACATCAGGGAGCTGCCCCTGTGGGCTCATAGTGCTGGGAGTCACCGAGCCCACTGGGCTCATAATGCTTTCCTGGGATAGCCCCAGGGGACAGGGGAGCAGGGGCTCATGTCTCTGACTCAGGGTAAAGAGGTTTCTCTGGGAAAAATTAGCATTTAATCACGTAAGCTAACAGAATCCACTGGGTAGAATTTGTTGTGAATCTCCTGGTTAGATAAAAAATAATATATATTAATTAAATCGTATGATCATGTCCTCTTTGTAGAGAAATCAGTGAGGAGACTGAAGATAAGGTAAAACTCCTATAATGATGGTGACTTCTATAGACTCATTACCTTTACTAATAGCAAAACAAAGATCTGCTAGAAGAATGGCCACAGCAGCACAGACTGAGCATGGGCTGAGAAACTCAACCAATAGTAATAAGTTTCTGTGGATAATTTTTGAAAATTAACCTCAGTTTTATAAAAATATTTTTGAGTACCTCTTCCAAAATGTCAGTTCATAAAGGATTATAGTTCTTCATTAAAGAGATTATACACAAACAAAAGCAGAATTCTGTGATGTCTTCAAGTGTTATACTTTTATACAGATTCTTAGTCAATAAGGAAATTAATTGAATGACATTTACTTCACTGACAACTAAATGTCTTACTGGACAGAAAAGAAACCAGTGTAAAATATCTTTATTTTATTACCCTTCTGAAAGATAACATTCTGAAAGGTGGAGTAAAATAAAACCTTCAAAGATATATTTAATTAAGTCAGTTCATAAAATGTTCTCAAAAATAACTGACAATAAATTTCTCTCAAATTGCATAACATAACAGGATATAGTCTCCCAGAATTGTTCTGTTCAGTGAAGGTTTTGTGGGGAAAAAATTGTTAACAAATAAAGGAAAGCAGATTAAATTAATATGCAATGACATTGTTCAGAAAAATACCTTATACTGTGGCAGGTAAAGGGATTAAATACGATTTAATATTGAAGTGCTATTGCAGAAAAAACTTTTCCTGGGACATATTAAGACAATTGTCAGATGTACGAATCTGTGAATAATTACTCAATGCCTTTGGCATCAATGATTTTGGCCCCTCAGTTTAAGAAAAAGACAGATAATTGGGTTATAATGCCAAGTAGATTTATAAGACTGGTAAAGGTTCTGAAAGTAAGATTTCTGCAAAATCAAAATGATGAAGTTGTTTAGGTTAGAGAAGAGAACAAAGGCATATACAAAGACTCTTAGCACTCCAAATGCAAACAGTGTTTACTTAAGAGTGTCTTTCTGCTCAGTATCTACTCAGAGGACTATAAGAATCAAGTTGCAGAAGGGGAAATTTAAATCACATATTAGAGAAAAAAAACCTAACAATAAAAGAAAAAAAACAAACCCCTGAAATAAGTGAATTGGTAGAATTCCTGTTACTAAAGATTTTCTGGAAACAGCATAAAAAATGTTTCAAAATAATCCAGGTGTCATCCTAGAGAAAGGTAATAGACTAGAGTCTATGGACAAGCTCTTCCAACTACATGCATATAATCTTTCTGATTGACTATGTCTCTCTAGTCACACCATTTTTTTCTTCCAAATACAGTGTCTTTGCAATTTCATTAAATAGGTATATGCTCATTCAATAAATACATGAAACATCACAAGCAAAAGTAAGTCATAAACTGATATTAAAATCTTATTTAATGGTAAAGTAAGTTTTGTGTGTCTTCCTCCATTTTTACTTCTAGCACAGGTGATTTAGTTTTAAGCTTTAGAAACTCCCTCATAGGTCCCTTAAATTAGAAAATGAAAGGCTCACAATTATCTGGTTTAGGCATCTTAGGGGGTGGGACCAAGGAGTGGCTTTGTTTCTTTAGAACTGTTTTTCTGGAATCTTTACTTGTAGTGTTTTCTCTGGTGTCTGTGGTGATTTATCTATTACTTTCCTGGGGCACCAGAGAAACCAAGAACAGGTGTCCAAAACCTACACTAAGGGAAATATTACCTGTGGCTTTTTAGTGGTTCTGAGCAGACAAATTTAAAAATGGTACATTTCTTGATTTTCTGTGAGCAGTTCACACACATTTCAGATATCTTCTTTATTCACAGGCATTTGAGTAATTCATTATTTGAGCTTAAAATTTGTATTGGTTATTTGAAAATAGAATATTTTTTTAAAAACCTTTTATTTATCTATCTACCTATGCTTAGAAATTCATAAACTTCATGAATTTAATAAATCTAGTTGTATAATTCCTAGCTTGCAAATGAATGTCAACAGTACAAATAAATTTGCTAAATATGTGTTTAACCACAGTTCTAGTTATTAGGAAGTATTTGGGGCTAATGATGGTAAGAAAGAGTTTAAAAACAAAATTGTATTGATCATGACAGGATATAAGGTACTCAAAACTGGTGTTGAAATATGCATACTTTTTTGCAAAGCATTTTATTCCATTTTGTTTCACTGCTGGTCAGTTGGCAAACTATTATGTACCTGTGGTTTGAACTTTTTCCACATCCTTTTGCCTTTTACCAACACAGCAGACATGACAGTTATAGTGAACAAAACGGAAAAAACAACCAACCAACCATTTTGGATGCCAAAAAGTCTATTTTTGCTTATTTGTCTCTTTTTCACTTTTGCCTTTTTTTGTATCTCAAGAAGTAGACTTGCTGAGTCAAAGAAAGCTCCTTGCCATACTACATAAATAATTCCTGTCCTTAAGGATAGCCAGAGAACTGGAAATTATTCATGTCTAGTCTCCAATATCCACTCTCACAGCAGTGTCTATGACTCCTACGGTTCTCATTCTTGCTGGGGGATTTTATATGCATGGTTCTCTCTAGCACAGTATTTTAGCATAGAAAGACTTCTGATACTGTGGGATTCTAGCATCATTCCTATAAACTGCAGAAGTGCTGTTGTTCTGCACCATAGCACAGGGAACTGAAACACAAAAAAGCTGTTTCACCTAGGATCCCAAGGCCACATCAGCGCCAGATCTGGTGGCTGGGGTTTAGGAGGAGATGCAAAGGGTTGCAAAGCTCAGGGTTGCAAAGGTACATGGCTCAAGATATTTGGGTTCCCAGTTTAACAGAAGAGCTCAGTCAGGAACCAGAATCCTTAGCCCTGCATTTCTTTCCCTGGAATTAGCTCACAAAGTCCAAACTGGAGTAAAAATGTAAATTGCTTTGCCAACAGACAGAGAATTTTTGCTGATTAACAGCCTGAGAAATCTTGACAATATGGAGACAAAGCTTGTCATACAGCCATCATCCAAACCTTAATGATCAGCCTGTGCCATAACCGCCAAATCCATTTTATAGGATAAAAAAAATTCTGAGGAAATCTTTTCAGGCTGGGAAAAGTCATTGATCCATAGTAAGGTATTCAAGACAAGCAGTGACATGTCTGAATTAAACTCTCCCTGAATGTGAATTTCAGTCCTCAGTATGGGTGAAATTCTTTGCTAACTTTGTTCAAGAGTAGTTTTATTCTTGAAGTAAATTCAGAATAAATCCTTCACTTGTCACTATACCTTGTCCTATGTCCCTCCAAGAAGAGTTCTTTCATTTGCTTACCTATGACAGAAGTAAGGGCTTGTACACACATCAGGCTTAATAAAGAAAAGAAATTGCATAATCCCATGTTTCTCAGTGATTTCTATTCTTGAATTAACAAAGTCTTTTTCTGAAGAATGAAAAAGCATTATTTGGGATATTTAGTAATATTTTAGAAGAGAGTTAATAGAAAAATATAACTGACATATAATGATGTCAGTTATAATGATGGTGACAGCTTTTAATGGTGTTAGGCAGACATTTCAAGTAATTTTTTCATATAATTTTAGACCTAACGTTCCTACAAGCTGATAAGACAGCTGCTCTGTATTGACATACATTGACTAGAATGTATTTCTGTCTTTTTTCTGAAGTGTTAAAAGTATGATAGTTGCATTTGCTCAGTAAAAAAGCTTTGATGTGAAATGCTGCAAAACTTGCAGGCATATGAAGTTTATTTTGCTGCTTTTTGGAGAACCTATAGTTCTTCGTGAACTGTTAAACCTATAAATAACTGAGTTTTCTGGGGGAAAATGTATTCCTTCTTTAATATTTTGAAAGGGAAAGTAATGGTTATTTTACAGGATTATTGACACTGCAATGAGTACCATTAATGGATTAAAATCTCACTGTGAAGGCAACTGTAGAGCCTGTTCCAAAGCCATTCACTGGACTGTTGATTTTAGTGAGTCAGGTTTCTAAAAATATTTTATCTTTTTTCAAAGACATTTGCCACTCAAGAGCCTATTGTATAGAAATATAACTGGAACATTCAGGTTTTTTTCCTAGCTTGTTTTACATTTCTTGGAGGACTAATGATTATCAGCAGGACACCATAAAAGTTTTAAATTTTCACCCTATGTCCTGTTTTTAAATTGATCAAATATTTTCAATGTAGAGTATGAAGGTGTAAAAATAAGTTATGCTAACTTAAGTTCCAATTGATTCCAAAGAGTCTTTTCAGAATGAGTTATAATATTGACCTGTGCTCCATCATATGACAGAAAGTGAGATGAGAGAGAGTAGCTTAGAGGATAAGAGGGCCACATTTTGTTTGGTTTTTGAAGGGCTACAAGGTAGAAACCTCCTGGGATTCAATCCGAAGATAAAAAGAACTAATTGACAAAAATGAAACCGAAATTGTCTCATGAAATTAAAAAGATCTTGATTATTTTATTCCACCTGTGTTGATTTCACTGTGAAGTCTACATTTATTTTTGTAAAGGCACTTGCCAGGGAGATAATCAAGTTAAGCTGCTCTATCATAAGAAAGCTGCTATATATTCCTACTCATACTTTCTTCAAACATGATACACACATTCTTCACCGGAGTCATGCTGCTGATTATACCCTGAAACCACTTTTAAATTAAGGTTTATTGGATCAAGGTTGTGGGCTTCCTGTTGCTGCTGTTTCTGTTTCTGGTTTATTGAGGTTTTTTTAATTCCAGCTGAAGTTCACAAGACTTTGGAGGTGTGTTGTTGCTTTGGGAAATGGGGTTGTTGGAAACATATCTCTTCTGGATAAGCATCTGGATTATTCTCATACAGGGGGGTTTTGCACATTTTTATGGTGTTTGCTATGTTCTCAATTGGGGACAAAATTTTTGTTGATGTGAATACTGAAATATAATATGTATAAGACCTTAAAAACCTGATATATAAATGCATTAAGTTAACCCAAAATATAATTTTTTGAATGGAAAGAGTAAGCACTCTTCTCAGGTTTACACAGATTAAGAGTCTACTAAACTCCAACAATTTAAACTGGTACTCTAAATAAGTAAAATTTACTTGAAGTACAGATTAATAAACCAGAAAAATACAACATGCTTTTCACATCAGCTAAGCACTGCAGTCACCATGATGGTAATGCCTTACATTCTAGGAAAAGTAAAAAAGAATTTAAATGACATATTATATCCAAAAATTAAGAGTCTAAAAATATTACTTGTTGGGGGAAAATAAAACAAAGCATTGTCATATCATTTCAAAGTTAGGACTGACTTGCCACAAACAAACCAAACTGAACATTTGATTTAAATGGAACAAGTCAGATGTCTCAAATATAAAATAGGCCTTGTCGTTTAACATGAAATACGCTTTACAGAACCAACTGAGCTCCCTTATACTTTGATTAAAATACCCAGAATGGCATACTCTGAATGCAAAACCTGTGAGGATTTATACGTATGGGAGGATAATTATTTTCCAAGTATCTCAGATTTTCTGATCTCTGAAAATTCTCTATAGCTGTCTTTTAGCATTTATACTTAAGACAGAATCTCATTTGCAGTTCTAAAATGAATGTCTACATTTGATAGTTTATGACTTTTTTTGTCATAAACAAGGGTTTTGCATTGGTTTATTTTATAAGTGTTATACCAGCAATTTTAGCAGCTGGAATAAGTCTGGGAATAAACTCTTCTTTCTTTTTCAAGTGGTTGAAAATCCAAGACATTCACAGAATAAAGCTTGCACTGCACTGAGTTCTACACACCAGCCCTCTGAGAAACTGATTCAAAGCCCAAGAATCATAGAATATCCTGAGCTGGAAGAGACCCACGAGGATCATCAAAGTTCAACTCCCAGCCCTGCACAAGACTCCTCAAGAGTCACACTATGTACCTGACAGCATTGTCCAAACACTTCTTGAGCTCTGTCAGGCTTGGTGCTGTGACCACTGCCCTGGGGAGCTGTTCTAGTGCCCAACCAGCAGTGCCCATCGCTGGGTAGTTGGAACTAGATGATCTTTAAGGTCCCTTCCAACCCAAACCATTGTATAATTCCTGCAAGGATGCAAGATGTTTCTTTCTCTTTAAAAAGTAAACTGACTTTTTAAAACTTTTTAAGGTTAAAAATCATGCCAACAATTCTTTTCATAAATATTTTTTGCAGGAAATATGTATTTGGGGTTTTTTGTTATCTACAAAATAGCTCTGAATATTAACAAATTTTCTAGGGCTGTAATGATGAAGGTCTGTGGAGTTTGTCATAGTCACAGAAGCAATTCAGAAATGATGCCATGATGTGAAGGTAAAGAAATATATTTTTTTTTTTACTGTTTGGTCTTAGAGTTTATAATAAATGGTCAAATACATGAGAAAAATTAACAGTATTTTTTTATAAAATAAGCACTTGTTGAAAAATTGTTTTCTTTTGAGTAAATATCAGCAAGATAGCAAGAAAAATTTAACATGGTGATAAAGGAATTTCACTATTGTTTGTAAATCTGCATCTGTGGAAAGATATATCAAAAGTTAGGAAGATAAAAGATAGCGATTCTGTGAGTAATTTTCTATGCCAGAAATGTTCTATTTTCCCTCAGACACCGTTGTTGACATTTGCTTTTGAATAAAAATGTTCTTTCTCTTTCCACCTTAGCTTTATTCTTCAGCAAAATCAAAACACTGTGTTTATGACATAGTAATCTACTGCTTGGAAATAAGTGAACTGTCAAAATGTCAACATGATGAATTCATTGCAGGATCACAGAGAAAGATCATGGGGGTGTGTGAGAAAGAACAAAACCCTGATAATTAACAGAACAGTTAGAGAAAGTATTGAAACTTTTGAAAAGTTAATGGCTCTAATTTCAAGGAATGTAAATGTAAAGCATTCCCCACTGCATGAAGGCAAGTCTGCTTTGAAAAACATTTCGGATGCTCCACTCAGCAAGTCACTTGGAGTTCATCCAGAAACAGAATCACTGCTCTGGGCTGTTGTACTGCAGCTTTTACTTTTGTTCATTGGCACTTGACACTCGTCGCTTCAGTCTACATTGCCAGAAGAAATGCTTTCCAACTGCTCTGTGACTGAAGATGCTCTGGAGGACTGGGGAGTTGCTTATGGAGTTAGGTATAGCCTGTACTTCCAATTTCCGTAGGGCTAAAGCAAACTTCAGATTTCAGAAATCAAGATATCTTGATAGACTTGGGGCAGAGTGGCTGGAAAGCTGCCCAGCAGAAAAGGACCTGGGGATGCTGGTCAACCACTGCCTGGACATGAGCCAGCATGTGCCAAGGTGGCCAAGGAGTCCAGTGCCTGGTTTATGAAAAGCAGCTGAGGGAGCTGGGGTTGTGTAGCCTGGAGGAAAGGAAGCTGAGGTGAGACCTTTCCACTCTTGGATATTAGCAAACATTTCTTCCCTGAAAGGGTTGTCAGGCTTTGGAACAGTCTACCCAGGGAAGTGGTAGAGTCACAACCCCTGGAGGTATTTAAAAGACATGTAGATGTGGTTTAATAGTGGACTTGGCAGGACAACATTTTCAGTTGGACTTGATCATAAAAGTCTTTTTCAACCTAAATGATTCTATCATTTTATGAATTGACAGAATGTGTTGTGTATATAAAAATATGTAATGGATAATATATAGCATATTATAGAATATATTAAAAAATTCCTTTTAATTCCTCTTCACGAGTCATCATCAAGCAAAGGCCTTTTCACTAAACGGTTTGCACCCATCCTCTGCACATGACATTAACACAACCTACAGGAACTAAAGAAGCACAAAGATCTATAGTGAGAGGGCACAGCTTATTTCCTTTACCAGTCTAATCTGGAAAATTGAAACTGCTAAATTATACAGGTGGAGTTCTTTTCCTGGCAATAGCAGCAAAGTACTTTCATCTCATCTGTTCACTTGATGACTTAAAACTTTCCAAAACCATTACTTTTCATTGTCCTTACAGTTCACCTGAGATTAATTCCCAGCCTAGAAAACATTAATGTATAAATCTGATTTCACACAAAAGAAAAATAATTACATGTTCAGATATTCAGGATTCACTTGTTGAACAACCCAATAAGAACTGAAAACCAATACCTCCTGAACAGAGAAAAAAGGGCAACTAGATAGATGCTGGAAACAGGTGACATGACCTGAAAAAAGGAGGGTGTAACTTTTTATTCTGTTTTCCTTGTACACAAATCTCATCTTCTTATGCCATTTGTATTAAGCACATCTCAGTAAGCTTAAGGTGGGAAAAATAGCTTGTTCAGGTTGCACAAATAATTTCTGAGCTGAATATTTTAGTCTGCTGATGCTTTCCAAAATTCTCCCACATATTTTTTAACAGGAGTATAGGGAGACTTGGGCCATCTCTAAGAACCAGGAGAATTTAAAATGATGCACTGCTTTGTGGTCTTTGTTTTTATTTCTTATTTTTCTCAGTTATTTTCAAGTACAGAGGCTGCCTAGAAGTGGCTTCTGTTTCTGCGAGTTAGACACAGCCTCTCCAATTACAGGCAGCTTCTGTGATTGCACAGCTTGTGAAGTTGAATGAACTCCCAGGAGCTGTGTGGCTGCACAGGCAGATTTGACCCAGAAATCACATCCTTTACAAGAGTTTTATAAAATCTAGGGAATATTCTTTAAACACTTGGAGACACTGAGATTAAGGATGCTGCATAAATACAGAGGATTATTATACTGATTAGTTTTGTAAACTAGAATAATACCTTACTTCAAAAGGTCTAAGAGAGAGATTTTTGATTTTATCTAGAGGTGAAAATTAAAGGTTGTTTGTATTCAGAGCAAATCACTTTAAAACAAAGAGATGTGTGACTATGCAGCCATTAGTTGTGATCTTTGCTTTTGTTAAATACTGTCTAGAATGCAATGAGGAGGTTTTATCTAAAGGAACTGCACAGTGGTTACTAGTCACACAATTAAAGCAATTGTCTGAAATTTTTCTGCGTTAGTAAAGCTCTAAAAATTGTAAAACAGCAGGAATCAGAGAGACATACAGCTTAGTTTTCTCTTACTGCAGCTTCCAATAAAAAATAGGTTAATTGTTAGGATAAACTGACTTGTGCTTTTAAGATTTTCATTGCTAATGATTCCATGGTTCAGGGTAAAAAAATATACAAGAATTTTAAAACAACTCAACTGAAAATTCATGTACATTTTATGCAAGGGATAGTGATCCTGCTACTATCCCACTGCTTTGTTGTCTTTGATGCTGTGATAAGGGATCTTGAAATTGGCACATATGCTTGGCAGTAATTACTAGTGATTTTAATTCTATTTAAATTATTATATATGGTGCACAATGATGAAAAAATGTGCAGCAACTTCTACCATTGCATGTCCATGAAAAAATATCTGCCCAATAACTCCAAATAACAATTGATAAGCAAAGCCAAAAATTCAGCAATGCAGTAGTTCAAACATTTATCTGAAAGTATAAATACTTCTTACGGATTATGTTAGGAAAATCACCTGTGGGATATACTGAGGAGGAAACTGTTCTCATCTAAGAGAGGATAGCTGTTTTTAGTGTGACACTATCCCTTTCTCTCATACTTGTTATAGGGATAGCTTAGGAATTAGGCACACAAAACTGTAAGGGCAGCATTTGTAAGGCCAGGATCAAATCTCTCTGAGGCTCTCAGTGAGCAATGAATTTTAAGTGATATGTGGTTTTCACTGAGGGCTTTGTACATGGAGGGATAATAACATCAGAGGATTTCCTGCTTTTCTTTCCTATTTTTTTGCGTGCAAGATTTACTTCTATGTTAGTCCACAGAGCACAAGTGGAAAAATAGGAAGTTGCTTAACCTAAAGAGATATCCTTCCGATGTGACTGGAAACCTGGGAAATATCCTCTAAAAGAGGTATATAGAATTCCAACTTTATCTGAATACAGGATTCTTGCTTTGCAGCACATTAAACTCCTTATTTAAAAGTTGTGTTTTCAATGACCGTAGATTAGGTAGATTACAAAAGAGTGTATTCAGATGCAACTATGATCTGAAGCACTGGGAATAATGAAAAATAGTTGAAGTGTTATGTGTCTCTTAACAGATATGACCATGAATATGGGGATCAGAAACTAAAGATTAAACTTTTAGTAATTTTTCAAATTTTGCATTCTCTTTAGAAATGCACTTACATACAATGAAGTAATCTATTCTTCTTGTGGCAGTCTTGCTTCTTTAAATTATTCTTCTTTAAATTATCTCTACAAGATATCCCTTGATTAGAGGTAGAATAGGATTTCTTCATTATAACCTTCTTCATTATTTTTGTGTTTTTCACCAAATTAAATTTGCTTACAAAATGTTCTTTTAAAGGGAGTGGTAAGACCCCAGCTGGTTCCACAAATAGTAGTCTTCAGTTGTCCTTTCTCTTTGCAGCAATTGTACAAATAGCATTACAAACCAGCAGAATTTGGCACATGTCTGTTCCTGTTTCTCAGGTTGATTAAAACCATTTTCAAGATTACAGTTAGTTGCACACACGTATACCTTCAAAACATATACATCCATATCTTCTTCCGTGGCCTTTTTCCACACAAAAAATCCTCTACGTGCATAGGAAAGTAGCTATGAGGGAATATCAGATTGAGAGCAATGTTCAGGGCTTATTTTAAATGTCGTTCCTGTAGTTACTGTGATAAAATCTGCTTCCAGAATAAATAAACAAAGATATTTCCTGACAGACATATAAATAACTACCTAAAGTCTTGGGCAAGGTTAGTCATTCCTGAACACCATTACTTGGAACAGGATACCTTATGTAAATTGAGAGAGATGTTTATCCTGGTCCACCCCCGGCATGCACTGGTGAATGGGGATGTTCTGCCCCAGGAACAGACTTTGGCCTTCCCTTTGGATTGCTTATGCCCTGCTATGCTGTCCCTCTGGGAGATGTTGATTCTCATACCACCCAAACAGAAATCCATTATAAAGGATATTTTTATTTGATTGAGTTGGAAAAGCAATAATTCATGTTTTCACAGCAGCAACTCTTGAAGTTTTGAAGTCGTCTGAACAGCACACTAGGAATTGAGAATTGTTTTGTACTTTGCTTTCTAGTGATATTTATTTACTCAATGGCTTTGCTATCTCTCTGCTCAATTGTACTCAACTGTATAAGAAAGCATTTATTGGTCTAAATTATGATTTCTATTTATGAAATGAGGGAAACTTCCAGGTAGAAAATTGTTTTGGAGAGTTGCTGTAGAAGTTACTCTGTTTGTTACATTAAACTGGGACATAATCCGTCTGGCTTTAGTTCCATCATCTGTCATGCACTTCCTCATACTTAATGGACAGGTAATTACTAATTGCTCCTTACTTTCTCCAGTATAAAGATGATAAAAATTATTTCATACCTTTTTTCTTCCTTGTTTAATAAGTAAGACTCCAGAATGGGGTACTTTACCCCTTTAAGATACCCTATGCTAATTTAGACTCTTGAGCTGTTCACACTTTTGTCTTCTACTCATGAGCATGAAACTACTTTGCTGCACTTTCCTTCTTGAAACTAATCAACATTGTACATGGATGCTTAAGCTTATATTCGTCCACCAAAAATGCCTTCTATGCAGTTAGAGGCTCCAGTGTTTTCTTAAATCCATTTAAAATTCCTCCCACAAAGGATAAGCTCTATAACTTCACGTCCTGATTCTGCCAGTAACTCATTGTACAACTGTCTGGATCTGAAATTAAAAATTATTCACATATACATTCTGATAAAAATAGCTCAAATGGCAACTATGGTATTCAACATCATTAATTCCATTCTACAATTATTTGACAAACCACATCTTCCTGTAGCACCTATTATCCTACACAGGAAAATTTAAATATGTATTTATGAATTAAGGACAATAACTTGTGCTGCTCATAGAAGCCCAGTATGTGCTTATTTAAATCAGAATGTTAATGCTTTATTAAGAGAACACAGGTTTGCATTACTTCTGCAAATGCAGACAAAACTCATCAGTGATCTACTAATTCTTCCCTGTATTAACTATTTTTCTATTGCATTAGCAAAGCTCTTTGTACACAATCAGTCTGAATATATTGAATATTTTTAAAGTGCATTGCACGTATTTTGTAATCTCAAAACATTATCATGAAGTCTGGAAAAAAATAAATTAATGATAGCCCAAATATTAAAATAGATAGTATGAAATAACATAGGCCCTAAATAAGTGAGTTTGTTCCTTTTTTATATTATTTCTTTTTCAGACCACTGCTCAAAGCAAAAACCATGACCAGAGGTAAGTCTGGGCCTTCCTTCTTTTTAATCAGATAGAGTTGAATTTATCGCTCCAGATAGGATGTCAGGAAATATGGCTTCTAGGTCAATGATTTAGGAGTTTTCTTATTCTCCACATAGCATAAGTGCCATCTCTCTCAAAATCTCACTCACTCTGATGTCCATCATGAATATGACATCCTATTTTAGGGTCTCTGTATAAATAAATGGAGTAAACTGATTCCTAACTCATGTCCCCTGACTTACTCTTTGGGAAGGTATTCCTCCCTCTATAAACTGTTGATGGAAGTCTACCAGAAATAGCTCATAGGAATTTACATCTTATTAAGGAAATGTTATTTTTAAAGAGCTTCCTTTCAGTTTCTGACACCACCAAAATAATTATATGCATCCTATTGTAGTAACTATTTCAGCACTGATAATCTATAAAGCAGTAAGTCTTACTCCAAAGATTTTAAATCTGAGAAGAAAGGTTGATCTAACCCATTGTAATGTTTTCTTTGTCTTAATTAACTTAACTGGCCACCTATATACACTAATTGTCATCATCCCTTGCAAGAAATATATTTTCAAACCAGTATTTTTGTGCTCTCTGTCATGGCTTGGATAGTCATCCATCAAAGGAATTCATATTTCTCTTCCAAAGTCTTCCATGAACTTTTCTTTTGCTGCAGCCTATTCTATTAACCACTATTGTCTCAGTTTTCCTTGCACTCCTTTGTATCATTTTATTGAATATTGTTTCCTCTATAAAATTTGAAAAAATTAAGACTTTATTAAAGTGTACAGATCTCTTTGTGCTCTATACCTGCACAGTGCTTTGAGTAAAAATATTCTCTATGTGAATAACACAGCTGGATGCTATGAGAATAATAAAGCAAAAGAAACAATAATCACTATATAAAAAATAACTTTCACAAAAAATGGATTCCTTTGTACAAGAAATAAACAACTGGTATAAGCAGAAAAAGTCCTGCCTCAAGGTCTGTCTCAATAAAAGCTTGAAAGCATTATTTTTTTTTTCCACAATTAAAATATAAAACGATAGTTCAGCAGTTTTCGACCAAAATTAAATACTTCAGACCTTTTATTAATATTTAAATATTTTTCATACTCTTAAAATACTCTCAGGAACGCTATACAGCTTAAACAGTTTCAGCCATCAGAAGAAGGCAACTAAAAGGGGACATTATCTTACATCATAATTAACAAAGTAAAAATGCAGTCAATGTTGGAGTGACACAAATTGTATCGGTGTTACTTTGGCTATAAGTCTTCATCAGAAAACGAAATTGTTATTTTCTGATTTCTGGTAGAGCAGTGAGAAGATTTGCTGTATGTAAGTTACCCAAAGATATACACAGATATTATACACACAATCACAGTTATTGTGATTGAAATGTAGAAAATGGCTGTGTACACAGTGTGTATCCAATTTGAATTTAAAGATAATTTGAATTTAAAGATAATTCCAGGAAATGTTAGAATTGTCACATCCTGACAAGGAGCTATGAATACTTCTGGGATTTGAAAAGTTGTGGCAGTCGAATGATCCACAGTATATTAATACCAGCCTGAAGAGGAGCCAAAAATTTCCAAGTCCTAGACAAGTTTCACAGAATCCTCCAAATCTATCCAGACACCATTTCTGAAAAGAAGGGTAGCCTCTAAGTACCATAGTTCCAGTCTAGAAGGAGAGTTCTACATTTGTTAAAACACATTTTATCATTTCTGTAGAGGCTGTAGTGGAAAATGGTGTTTCCTGGGTCCTAGGAACTGTTAGGTTTTTTCCAGATGATAATATTATATGATATATTGGTAACTAAATTTTTTTGTAATAACATGCCTTACTGTATTTGTTAAGCTCAAAGGTAAAATTTAGGTTAACGTAGAAAAAGCAGGGGAAAAAAATCTCAAAATTTTTGTCGAATTGAAAATTGTGCAAATAATTTTTACTCCATTTTGGGATGAGAAAGAAAATGATTAAGTTTCTTGCTCTACCATTCTTCACTGTCCAGGTCACTACCAGTGTATTTGCTATTCCTGCTAAGGTATTACTCCTGCCAGACCTGATTCACTTTGCATGAATAATTGTTTGCTAATTGGAACAAAGTCTCTACTCTCAGCCTCCCACACAACAAATAAATGCCCTAATTACTGGGACCCTGCTCAGATCCACCAAATATATAACTTAGAAAAAGCAAAATAGCTTCAAGTTTTTGAGAATGTGAAAGCATCTTATATTATGTAGCATTCCTATGATAACTCATATTGCAGAATTGGAAACAGATTTGACATTAATTTCATTATTTTAAAAGGTCTTTTTAAAATCAAAGAATAGTTTTTAAAGTAACTTTATTACTTCAGAAGAGGGTGTTACAATTATATGCAAAACTTTATAACATTTGGGAAAATGACCTGCAATTTCAGTTGTCATTTAAATAGCAATTTTAAGGAAAAATTATGCAATTTATCTAATAATTTAAAAATCAGGTAAATGACACCCAGCTCAGTAGCTCAGTTGGATATCTTAATAGTAGACATAAGAATTGAATAGGGAATTTTTCTTAGTTTTTATTGTCATTATGTATAAGTAATATTATTTGAACAGATTTCTTTTTACTTCAGTTTTTCATTAGGCAAATAAGTATATTTCTTCACTGGAAATTTATTGTCATAATATTTGGAATCATATTGCAATTTTACAATGGGTAGTCAAGAAAACCCAGATATATAATAAAAAATACATATCTTTCCTTGACCTTCAAGTTTGCAAATAGGAATAAATTGTTAATTTAAGTCTATACTTCAGGTCATCTAGGAGTTATATTTTAGGCTAACAGACTGGAAATTGTTTAAGCTGTTACCAAGGAGATGGTGAGTCATCCTGAGTTTCTAGGATCACTTAAAGGTGTTGTTGTTAAAAATATTAGATATCTAACTTATTCTGGGAGCTCAAACCTGTTCAGCAGGTGTCTATTAACTTTGCTTATTTCTCTCTCATTTTCAGTTGTCTCTTCTCAGGTCACTGATGCTGAAGGCATAAAAAAGTATTTTAATGATTTTTTTTTTCAATGTAAAGGTAAATATCTGTCCCCAAAGACCTTTTCTTTCTCACCACATCTTTAGTCTCTTTGCAACATTTCCCCTCTCTTCTTTTATTTTATATATAAATATAAATAAAATATAATTAAATAAAATAAATTTTAAAAATTAAATATAGTAAATAAAATTTCTATATATGTGTGTATGTGTACTTAAATATGTGCTAGTTATGCTACATGAAGACTGAGTGAAACACCATTTTTAATCAATGGGACTTCATGGGATATATCTATTATTTAATGAATTTATGTGATCAATTTTTACTTTTCATTTTTGCCTCTAAGTATGAAATGGGCCTTTTCTGTTGTTGCTTGTTAAGTACTTTGCCCAGCTTAAGGTTTTGAAATTTAAAGCAATCTTGAAAATGTGGTACTGCAATTAAACAAGTAGACCAGCTTTTGTTATAATCCTAACAAATGTGAGAAACATTTCTCTCTGTTCTTTTTTTTTTGGTTCTGCGCTAATCAAAGTAAATTTTCTGGAACCTCCAGGTACTACATGATGCTATTTCCAGGCAAAAACAAGAAAATAAATAGACTACAGAATCCCCCTGACAGAAAATTAAACTTAAGATTTTCCTTCTTGGAACTCCTTTCTGTTCTGCCTTGCACATTGTACTCTGACAGGTGAGTATCTCAAATGAGTAGGCTCAACACACAGTAAATAGAGGTTTTGTGCTTATCACAGTTTGTCAAGAAGCTGCTGTTTGAGTCTGTGCTCTGATCTTCAGAGCTTGAGGATTTCTCAAGCATTTCACAAAATTATTTTTCTTTTTTTTTTCCACGCAGGAATTTTAAAGTATCTGTGCTCTTGCCCAGCTGTTTTCTCCTTTTCACAGTGTGTACTGCATTCCTGTTTGTACAAGATGGCAACTCCCTAATAATCCCAACAGCTTCTGGGCACTCCACATACCTCTGGCACTTGCCCTGTTAAAAGCTTAGTTCTGAACATATTGTTCTTGCAACCCCTGAGACTTTTCTCAAAATGCAGATGAAAGCTCAGTCAGGGAAGCATTGCAAGAGTCCAAGTTGTATTTTATGGAGGTGTGCCATGGTCCTCCAATGAGACAACTGTGTGGTGTTAGAGTGTGACCTGCTCTGGGTGAAACAGAGAATTAAGGCAGTTGTGCCTTACAGACAAATGAACATGATTGACTTAGCAGTAACTCTCACTTCAACTTTAACTTTCCAAAGAAGCTAGAAATAGATTTCTAAGAGTCAAATGCCTTCAGAGCTGCCTAGTTTGTTGGCTAGGCAAGTCTTGGTATAGTGTAAACCTGAAGTCCTGGCTACTTTCACAAAGATTTACTGAGGCCTTTCGCTTCAAAGCAAGCAAGTTCTAAAGATTCAGAATAGTATTTATGGCTTCTCCCTCCAAGCAAGAAGTTCTGCAGGATTACAAATCACCAAAGCCATTTTTTATCAACATAGCTGTGAAAGGGTCAAAGCTTGTTCTCAAAGTCCTCAGAAGTGAGGAAAATGAAAATAAAAAAAAATAGAATTGTATGACCTACATAAAAGAACAATAAATCACTTTTACACTAATTTTACCAGCAGTCATCCCAATAAGATTATGGGAAATTGTAATAAAGTACCTAATTCCTTATTTTATCCCTGAATTTTCATGATACATCACAAGTGACTATAAGGAGTGATAAGCTTTTCAGATTCACACTGCTCTAGTTCTAATTTGAATAAATAAAAGATCATGGAAGCTATTGACTTTGAATCAACAATGATCTTTCAGGACCATCACTGAACTTCCCAGATGAAGCAGTTAGGATGATTTTGAGTAAATAAGTGGAAGGTGCAAGAAGTCTATGAAGACACAAAAGGTTTAATAATTTAATGTTTGTTTTCATAAAGTCATGTTTGTTCTTTAAGGGCAAATGGTTTGAAAACATGAATGACACAGGTAACAGGACCAATCATTGTCAAACTCCTGAGTTAGAGTTCAGAGACTTCACTGTTGTTCTTTAAGAACTGCTTTGGGAACCAGTCAGTTTTCTTAGTGATCTAGAGTAGAGAAGTTCAGCAGTCTGGCACCAAGATATGCAGATTCAGATGATATAAACATCTTCTGAAATACTGATGAAATCTTAAAAAAGGCTAATGAGCAGCACCACAGGAGTTGCTTATATTATTCCTGTACTTGCAATAGACATTCTTATAGAAATTTAAGAGGCTTCAGCACATAAATTAATGTCTTTGAATTTAGGAAACAATCAACAAAGTGTGAACTGAAATCTAGCCAAAAGGTAACCCTACATTTCAATATTCTTTGCGGTTTCTTACTTCAAATAAATTTACAGAGGCAACCTATGTTTGATTTTTATATCAAATGAAACTCATAATTCCCATCCTTTTCTTGGAAGAAGATTCTGTCTTAAACTCGTATTTTTCATGGCAACTGTTGATCATGTTAACAAGTTTTGAAAATGAAACAAGACATTTTCTCTGACTTTTTTTTTTGTTTGTTTTTTGTTTTTTCTAAACACAAATTATTTTAATGATATCTGGATAATTTTCAAAACTTATCTGGATAGATTTTTTTAGAAGTTACTTCAACTCTTATTTATGGAATTTTGGTGCTTATTTCAAAAATATTGAAAAAGTAAACAGGTAAGAATAAGATATCAATTAGTATAATAATGTAATTTGTATCTATCTTTTGATTTTCCCAAGCTTCTATATTTCAGCAATGAATGCAATTATGTTGCTTTTAAAACCTCTAGAAAAAAAAAAAGTTTTTTCCTATCCTGCTTTCAGCTCTTTCATTCTCTGCTCTGAAAAACATGTACACCCTTAATTTGATCTTTTTTTTGTGACAGCATTTACACACTGACACACTTTACATGGTATAATTATGTATTTATTTTATCCATCTTGCTCCTCCAGTGCACTGTCACTTGTAGTTAAGACATGAAACGGGAAGACTAACAAATCCCTTGACTAGTTTTGCTGGAAACGTTCAGCAGTCTGTGGTCTCAAGTTGATCACTGTGTTCATAAAAATATTAGTACAAATAATGCAACATATGTCATATTTCTAGAAGTAGCTTAATTATTTAAATCCCTTTTTCTGGTGTTCTCAACTTTGTAACCTTGTTATTCTCTTAATGTTTTTCACATGAGTTTGTGAGAGAGATAAGCAATACCCCTCTATTTGAATAATAAAACTTCAAGTCACACAGTCAAACCCTCCATTTATAACTTTGCTAAAGAAATGCAATATATATATAGATTTTTGTCTCTGATTCAGCTTTCATTATAAATGTGATTGTCTATGAATGTCTGAAGTGTTACAACATGCATAATATATTCCTGGAACTATCCCCATACATACATAGAGTACTTCATAATTTTTCACTGGAAACTCACAGAGTATATTTGCTATTTATTTTGTGTTGATTTTATGTTAACAAACTCATCACAAAATTTAATGAAAATTACTCCTTAAGAGTAGTTCAATGATAATGATACTATGTAACTTCTCATTGTTGAACACAATGATCCAGTTAATCTTGCAATTATGTATGATGTCTTTTTTGTGTCCCTAGAAACAAAATTGATGAATTTAAAGATTTGTTCTTCTAAACTGTAGGCAAAAGCTTTTTAAGGATGGTTGTCAATAAATACAAACTAACCTCAGAAAGTTCTAGATTGCAATCAATAAAAACATGTTATTTTTCTAAAGGAATGGCAATAATCTTTGCACTTAAAAGTTGAAATTAATTTAGGTGGTAAGACAGGTGGCTTACAGAAACTAAAATGTAATTTCAGCTCCAGATCTAAGCAAGCTTGGTACAAGTCTGCAAAAAATACAAGCACGCCAAATTCTTCCCCTCTTCTACAATTAAGTTTTATATTTGATTCCCATGCCCACCAATTCCCCTTCAATGTTAGGTGTTAACATTTTGCCTTTTGCTTTTACATGCAACATAAACTGTTTCTTTCTGGCTCTCTTTTTCTCTTTCTTTCACACAAACACACACAGAGTCCAGCTGGGCTTGATGTTCTAGACAAGAAGTTCATAGGATTTACCTATAACATAATATATGTAGAGAAGCCCTCAGCAGCAGAGTAGCCTACAGGGCTAAGAACCTGTTTTAAGCCTCAGAATACAAAAGATATTCTTCTGAAGAACTGTATTTTATCTGCCAGTCTTTACCTCCTATATTTAAATTTTGCTCATTTTCTACCACATCCTAAATACTCATATCAGTTTTTACTCTCTAAGTCTTTTGTATCTCTTTAGCATTTTCAATTGAAGTGTACCTTTAACTTCAAGACTGTATATAGTTTGTTACCAAAGTCATGTCTGTCATCTATTTGATACCTGAAAATTATAATTTTTGTCTTGACTCTCTCTATTGTAACTACAAATAGCAGGCCTCCTTTAATATTCTTTTATTTCCATGCTGACTTTTTCTACTGCCTTTCTTTATATAAAAGAGGTGGCAAATCATGAAGTAACACAAAGCTAATCTGCACTGAACTGAGCTAAACTCATCACATTAATTTTTCACACAGCGTAGTCTTATCCTCCCAAAGATGCCAAAAATGACATGTAAATGTAAAAGGATGTGTGAATCATTGTCAGAATCTGTAACTTTAATGAAAGCATAATATCAATAAAAGGCATGTTTTCCTTTTTGAATGAACTTGAATTTCATATTATTTGAATTCAAATTTCATTTTAATTAGAAAAATATATGAAATAAATTATGATGAGTGACATTTTAATGCTTAGAGGATGAAAGGAGGGAAAAGCCTACACAAATCTTCTCTTCTCTCTTAGATAAACAGCAAAAATTTCATTATTTTTCTTTTTTTAAAGTTTCTTACATTATGAGAAACACATCATCACATAAAACTCAATCCCTTTAATAGGTTACCTGAATTACTTGCAAGTCAAATAAATTTCAAGTAAAGCTTCTTTGTACAAACGCTGTTATTTTTCAGAGATTGGTATAGTGTAGGAGAAGAGCCAGAAAAGTGCAAGGACAGCCTCTTGAGTTTGAAGAAAAATTTCATTTACATAAAAGAGGATCAAGCTGAAAATAAACATGTTTTTTCAGAATACAGAGAAAACAAATTCAGCAAACATTGATCTCTGGGTGACATTTTGATGTCTAATTGCCTGGTGAACCTACCTCTTTTTAGATTTCCTCTGCATGGGAAAAATAAAGGCATTTCAGGCACCACCAAGTCTAAAAAGACAGAATAATTTCTGCTATGTGACATGAAGAGTTGCTGTCTGCTCGGGCAGCCTCAGCTCAGGACCCTCCTGCCCAGATGTCTGGAGGCTGAAGGATGCAGCTGCCACTCTCCCCTTTGCAGGGCTGACCATTAGCAAAGCTGAGCTGGTTGGGCAGGCACAAAGATCATATCCACATTTTTTGTGCCACCAGCCCCTTTTACACCCTCTTTGTTTCTCCCTGATTGCCTTCCCCTGCCCATTTCCTCCTCAGCTGGCATGGTCCCACTGACAGCCCACCCCCTTGCCCCCAGCATCTTGGACCTTAATTTTTCCATCCTTCTCAGAGAGGAATATTACTACTTTATCTGCAATGGATGTATTCAATGTGAGAAGTGAAGCAACTGCACATTTGAGATACCTAAAACTTGGTATGAATTAGCTTCAGCCTGGTCTAGTCTGAGGCATTTGTGGATGTGAAAGAAAGCAATTTCTAAAAACACAATTAAAAACATGTAGATATCTATATGGTTAAGACATCATGAGACTAAAATAAGGTATGTCATGTGTATTAGTTTGAAAACAAACCAATGGCAGATCGCAAGTCTGAATTAAAATTTAATAGGAAAATTAAAAATAAGTGCAATAATACAAGGAAAAACACTCACAAAGTCAGATATAACCTGACACTCTTAGGATGGTGGTAGCAGTCCAAATGAAGTTATTCAGTTGAAGCTGTGATCCTATGGAAGGTCTGGTCTCCACCTGAAGGTCCAGTGGGCTCCCCCTTGTCCTCTGGGAACCCAGTAGACAGGGCTAACTGGGGTAGTTCCAAGGCCAGGTTATATCCAGGTGGGAATGCTTGGCTCCTCCCTCCTGGGTGGAGCATCTCACAGTAGGATAAGTCCATGAGTCATGCTGTGGGGTCTTGATGGCCCATTGTCTGTTATCAGGGGTGAGTCATAGCAGGAGATAACAGCTAATGGCCCACAGCTGGTGGTAATAGAATACTTAAATGCATCTATATTGTAACCTAGGACATCACAATTAAGGGTTTCAAACTATATTTTGGGTTTCAAAACATTAAAAAGCTTAATTTCCCTTGTGGAAGTACTTGACAGTATTTTCTTTTGGAAAAGGTATAAGAATGTGAGAATAAGTCTGACACATGGATTATGCATTATTTATGAAGTACATACAAGATAAATCTCCAGATAAGACTTTTTTTTAATGACAATGTTAATGTTTACTGTGGCAATCCTCTTCATGACAGTTTCTGTTTGGGAATTCAGTGAATGGATGTCCTACTATAATCACTGAAAGGAAAGCATAAATATTTCCATTATTTATCCTTAGTCTGAACTTCAAAACAGACAGGGACTTGTTCTTTGCCTTCAGATATTCTATTACAGACTGTACAGTTCTGCTACCTGGTTGATGCTTTCATATGTGAAACCTAATGCAAAGATATATGGCTTAGTGCTTTCAACAGATTGATTTTAAGGGGTCTTTCAGCACTTTATAACATCAGAACTGAAAAGTACCTGAGTTGTACTGAAGGAAAGGTGATAGAGAAGAAAAATTATTGGAATTCAGCAGAATGCTCACTTCTGTGTGTGGAACAAGCTAAACAAGAAATGGAGCTATTGGGCCTTTACCTAAGAAAATATTTCCGTTTCTGAATGTTAAACCCTGCTGTAATGGAAAACTTTCTCATTTTTCCAAATGAATCACTAGTTGGTGGTATACAAGCTTGTTTGTAACATTGTTTAGTAAAAGTTCTAACTCTGAGCAATTAAATTAAACCTCAAAGTTCCTAGAATCCTCTTTTCTTTGAAAGCACCATTTCTGCAATTCCATTTCTCAGGTGCCCTGATTATAATTCAGTAGTGCTCTGGATAAACAGGTAACATCTGTCAGAGCAAGAAGATAAAATTTCAGGAGTGACAGAATTTGACATAACATCAGTTTGTAAAGGTTAAAATTCTTTGAAAACCAGGTTTTGGAAAAGCTTCTTATGCACAGCATGGAGTGCTGTTCAGCTCCAAATGAGTGGTAATAAAACATCACTTATTTCTTCATATATGGTTGGTCTGATTTTTTTCATGCGTTAGTAGAAAAAATTATTAAGTAAAGATCCAAGTCTTAAACAGCAGATGTTTTCAACCCAGATTATTAAAAGTACAGTAACTAACTAATTAATGGACTTTCTTTATGTTTCCAATGCCTGCATTGGACACTGACAATAACTGAGTCATAAGCAGATCAACAGGTGAGGAAATCATAGAAATCACATTAATTAATATTTTTTTTTAATATTCACTCATTTTTTTACATAATGGTTTTGTATTCTCACAGTTTATATTAGTGCATTGTCAGTGAAACCTGCATTTACTAAATAAATTAATCACTCAATTTTTAAGAGAAGGAAAAGGTGCCACAACATCACAGAGAATCTGAGAAAAAAACCTGTGTAATAATATTAAAATTATTTGTATTAATACTGGTAATAGTCATACTTATTGACCTCTAAATCAACTTATTTTTTTTCAAGAAGTGTCTCCAATTTTTAGAGTATGACTAAAAATAGACATTGAATAAATAAATACCTGTAATTTCTCTGTCAATTTTTTTTTTTCTAGAGTTTGCATGGGCCTTAACACTGAGATAACCAAGACATACCTCATGAGCTACATGGGGTTTGCTAAAATGTGGGTGCTGTACTGGGGCCTGTGTCACCTGGGCAGTGAATGAGGTGGCTCAGGGCCCCTGGGGAGTCCCTTGCATGGCTACTGACAAAGTGAGGAAATGAGGAATGCAGAGAGCAGCATTGCTCTGCTTCCCTGCTCACCCAGCCTGTTCAAATCACAGAGTGCAGAAGCTGAGGCTTTGTCTCTGTGTGATTTGTATTTACAGGTTGTCTACATTTTAGGTGTTTGATAATCCCTATATGCCCCAACCATAGGTCACATAGAGGACTGCTTTATGTGAATATTACAGTTCAGGAGGCTGCCACTCTGGATTTGTGCATGGCTGCAACCCTGGATAACATAAATCTAAAAGCAATGACAGAGCAGTATGATTAAAAATTGTTATGCCCTTTTTCAAGTCTTATAATGGCTCTTTTGTTGACTTGTTAAGAAAAATGGTGACATGAAATGTGCCATTTTAATTATTACTCCTGCTTAATTTTTATATTTTACATAAGTTAAAATCTAAAAACTAGAGAATTAATGAAACTCTGATGCCACTGCACATGAGAAATTTGAACAGTTATAAAAGAATGTCATTTGTTCAGACAATTTTTTCCACTACATTTTAAAATAATTGCTTTCTTTTTGATTTAATGAGTATGGGGGAAATTTTCTCATTCCAGATAAAGTAGAAGTTAAAACCAGAAAAATTAACCTTAATGAGCAAAGGAAATTGTAGCCCCCTTTTTAAAATGAGAAAGACGTAGAAGGCTGAAGTAATTTGTGCAAAATTATTTCCAGGTTGCCCTTAAATACATATGCTGCTGTAAAATATTGTAAATAATAACACTTACTACACTTGTAAAATTGGTGGTTGCAGCCAGTGCTAATCAGGAAAATTATACTTAAATTATAAGTTAAGGTAACCACAATGTCAAAGTTTTGCAGTAACATGTCAGCAAGATTATTTGTGTTGTTTCTTAGAGGACAACACAAACAAACTCATAAATTTTCACAAAGAGGTAAAAAAGAATCTCTTGGAAATGCTGTTGGCTACAAGAGTATATGTCACCTCTCTTCTACTAACATATTACTGAATAAGTCTTTTTAATGCTTGCAGTTCGGGGAAAACAATGAGAGGAATTGCCACAGCTCGTTGTTATTTCCAGAAAAAGAATGTTTTTACCATTTCCACTTGGCTAGGCTTGCTAGATACTTCTATACACACTTTTTTTTTAAAATAATGGACACATTTTCCTTTGGCAATCTCTGCATGTCATCATGACTTTATATGATACCTTCCTTGAACCCAAAGTAGAGCTCTGAAGAGTTTCACGTTGTGCAGGTGCTATGACTTGAATACAGTTGCCATGGAGTCTCTGAAATGTCATACAGAAAACTTCCTGCAATAATTCAACCACCCTCTGGCTTTTGAATCAAAAAGAAAAACACATATAATCTTCCACAGCAATCAGATAATGGATGCTGGTGTGAATACAGAGCTGTTAAGTTTTTCAGCAAACACTTCAACTAGCAGGGAAAAAAAGTTTACTTCTTTGCTGTGCAAATATAGACTAAATACTTGAACTAGCTGTCCTTTCATTATTTTTAAAATTTAAAAAAAAATTATTGAATAAAAATATTCAATAAAAATTCCTAATCTTTTAAAAAAGACACATGAAATCACTCTTGTGTAATATTTTTCTTTTTTTTAAAATTTGCTTCTCTATAAGAACATTAATTAGTTGTCTAATCCAGAAAAGAAAAGTTCTGGCAATACCTCAATATTAAAAAGAATGTTAATTATGTTCATTGTTATTATATGAACACGCACTGAAATGCAGAAAAGATTCTTCTGAATTGCTACACAGCTACTGTGCCAAAACTCTGGGAGCATCTTCTATATCAACTCAGCAATATTTACACAACAAATCGAATGGAGGGGAGAAAGTAGTTTTTTCTTTAGGCAGGATCTTTTCTATACCAGCATTTTGTGCAGAACAATGGGCATAAAACCTAGCATCTCAGTGAAATCATAATTTGATCATTCTTTTTGAATGATGATATATCATTTTAAAAAATATATAGAATTCCATAATACTGTGGTTTGAATAAAATGATGAAATAACTTGTTTTGATTCTTCAAACCTGAGGGCAATTTTGCTCATGCTATAATACATCCTTATTATAGAAGAAAAGAGAGCAAAGTAACCCCACAGGGTGTAATTTTGCATGTGAAAGGAGCAATGAAGATGTTAATTTGCCATTTTGTGAATTTAAGTGACTGAAAAAATAGGTACATATTTAGCCATAGACCCTAAAAAAAAAAAAGCCAGTACGGATGTCTCTAATTATTTTCACTGTAAAAGAAACCCCAAAACCTCTATGAAGGAAATAGAGAAGATCAGATTGATAAATGTCACACTAAGGAGAAGACATTTTTCATACATGAATGATGAGGTAGAGCTGAAACCCAGATACTTATCTTTAAAGCAGGGGGACTCAATGCTGTGGTAATTCCATAAAGCATCTTATTCCATGGTGTGAGGTGAGATTCAGTCTGACCTTTGGTTAGATCTCTGTTTTCTAAAGTCTGTCTTTGGATCAGCATTTTTCAGATCTCCCTTATACATCTATCTATTAGTTTTTTCCCCACTTAACTGAAGAGGACACTGAGCCTAAATGTGTTCTGGTATATTGGGCATTCAACTGCAAAGCTTAACTGAGGGTTTATCTCAGCGGGTTTGTAATAAAGAAGATAGCCTGGCTTAATTGATAATTTGAGAGTTAATTTTCACTACAAGGCCTTTGAATCCTGTAAATTGTTGCATGCTTGTGCAGGGCAGTAGAAATGGCTTTGGCATAGTCTGTAGCTGGTTTTGATTTCCAGACAAGAAGGATTTGACCTTGCAAGGTCTGTATGGTTAAAACTAACAGTAATAAGAAAAAGTGTATTTTTTTGATGTGGATTTTCACTGTGGAGAATCAGTTCCACCTTGGTGGTATGAGGCAAGTCACTAATGAACACTTAACTGCCCATGCAAACAGCTGTTAAGTGCAAAGTCTTCAGTGTAGGTTATTCTCAGAACATGTAACTTTATACATTATCAAGAATCATACTAAATACAGTCTGCAGACAAGCTTGTTCATATCCTTATTTTTTACTTGTGACTGTCTACTTGTTTGAGCGTAAATTAATTAGAAGAACATAACTCCTTGTATTGCACAGAAAGTATCAAAAATATTCTCTATTTATCTTCTCACAAGAGCACAAGGACCTGTACCACCGATGCTCTTGAAAGAGAAGGGTTAACAGAACATTGTATGTCTGTAAAAAATTCCCTTTGCTTTTAATAAAATAAATCAGGTATATATTTTCTTTTCCATCAATTACATTTCATAAAATTTTGATTATTGTAGGAACTTTGAGCATAGCTTTGTCTCGTCTAGCCAAGCAGATGACTTGATTCTAATAAAAACAAATCTGTATTTTATTTCAAAATGCAGATTGTTTCTTGCACTTTTTAAAACTGGTCTAGTGTATGAACTTATATATGAAATTCTCTGGGGTGGGAAAAATTATCTTACTGTTAGTACGTGTACTGCTTAGCACAGTCAGATATGGCCATAAGAAGTAGGATGTTAGAAAACAAGTAAATATATGCTTTAAAGCTCTGGTATGTGTGTTTGTTGTCAAGGAATCTTCAGGATGCTGTGAATTATATTGGGTACAAATTCTTGCAAATTTTGTGTAAGCAAAGCCTTTTCATTAATCATAGCATAACTAAATATGAATTTGCTTCTGCTTTTGCCATCCATGTAAAACATCCAAGTAAACAAAAGAAATTCATTCAGTTATAACAAATCTTATGCTGATCTATAGTGACCTATGGGATTTACTACATATTTTTGTACTCATTAACCTTAGTAAATATATGTTGATATGCTTTATCCCAAATGACATTATTGCTTTTGGTTCTCTGTTAACATGGAAATTCAGACAGTACTTATCTTAAGGACTACTGACATTCATAGATTCATTGCATTGCTTTGAGATACTACTGACTAGTCAACTAAATCAGTTAATGGGGTTTCCAAGATCTATGATGATAAGGCTTATACCTTAGTAATGTAATTAATGTGAAAATTAGAGTACTCAAAGGGAAATGATTTAATCTTGCAGGATCATATAGAGAGATCCATCTTCCGAAATGCATTTAATCATAACAAAACTTACAGTGAATAACATATTTTTTATTATGTTTAAGCAAAAGAAGCTGAAATCAAATGGTTTTCTGCAATTACAGGGATTCCAGTGCTACTGTACTGTGACACTACAGGGAAATGTAAATGTAGGCAAGGACTCATTTCAAAGAATTCAGTCTGATTAGTAAACACACAGTGTTTTAAATGGCAGCATAATGCCTGTTTCTTTCTTTGAATAACTGATAGCTGGATTATGGAAATTGCCTCAAAGAAAAGGAAGTTATTACAACATTTTCCAACTAGGCATGATGAAGCCAGATTGTTTTCCCTGGAGCAGAAACATTTCATGCAGAGCTTCTGGATCTCCTCTGTTGGGGAGGGTGGATGGGGTATTATGGATTTTTTTCCCTTCTTCCCTGCATATCAAAGCATAGAAATTAACTTTCTGGAGCTCTGCGTATCTTTTGTGTATATATTTTATATATATATATATATATATATATATATATATATATTTATTTATTTATATGCTGGTCTCAGTAGATGATTACTGATTTTGCTTTGACAACAGGAGTACATGGCTCAGAATCATAGTAAAATTTCTTCATATTCATCTTACAGTTGGTAGAAAGACCATGTTTGCTCATCTGCATCTGCTTTGACTTGTGTGTATGTCAATAGGTAAGACAGTTTCTCAAAGTAAAATTACTATTAAATGAAATGTGGATCTAATTGCATAATTAACTATTTTTCCCTCATAGTTTTGAATGGCTGCTGCTATAGATAGAGCCCTTCTTAAAACAGGGTAAGCAGAGTCACACTACAGAATTTGTAAAAGATAGAACCAGCTATCACAATATTAATATTTGCTATGAGGTCTTTTAGGTATCATCTGTTATTTTTTTTTTACCATCAGAAAAGCAAAAATGTAAAATGAGGGAAATCAGCTCTTTTGAGGTAAAAATATTTTCCTTGGTGGCTAAATTGTATCATATATTAGAAAGTCAAATACCATCACAAAAAATGACTGTGTAAATAAATTAATAATATCCACTTATCAAAAAAAAAGTGCAGGGGGAAGAAAATGTAAGACTTGCAGCAAATAATGCTTTAAAATATACTGGAGATAGAGTTAGCACACATGATTTTTAAAAATTATTTATATAATTTGGATCTAATTACAACTAAACAAACTTATCTGAAGATCCAAGAGTTAAAACAGTGTGCATTCTATACAATATGCAGTGTGATATTTAATTTTTTTTTTTTAAAAACAGATCCAAATTATAACCTGTACCAATACAGTTTGTTGGTTTTTATCCTTGCTTCACTGCCTCTTATTTAAGAGGACTGACCTGGTGAAAACACAGCAGAGAAAGGGGTTTGGAAGCTGCTGTTGAAACTACTAACATTTTTTATCTCCAAAATCAAATTCTACTGTTTGTTTCAGCAGCTGCAGCCCAGCCTAAAATCCAGCTTGCTTACAAAGCAGCTGTGTGTGAAAGTGAATAGACCACCCACATATTAAACAATAAGGGGCAAAATTCTGCACTCTGTTATTGCTCATTATCATCATCAGCTAATGGCTGAATTTGACATATTTAAACTACAGTAATGTTTCTTAATGGTTTATTCTATCTTTTCTCAGCTTCCTGTCTGTTGCCCAGGGCTTTTCCTGCTGAGATGGAAAAGCATTTTCTCCGTGAATGGATAAAATTCTTTCAACAGAAGGAGCAGAAGAAGATTTCAGCTGCCTCAAACCTCAAGCCTGCTCCAATGGAAGGTTTGCCTGCCAACACAGGTCAGAAATGTTAATAAGATCACAGTGAATCATAGCAGTCCTTCATGATCTTTAAAAATAAGCAAAAAAATCCCTCAAGAGTCTGGGGATTTTATCAAATAGTTAATGAAAGTAAACTTCTGCCATTTGCTATTTAGGTATTTTAGTAAGGAGGAGAGAAACACCAAGGTCAGATATCTTTCTCTTGTTTGGACTTGACTTTGCAGAATGGTATACATAACCCAGGTTGCATTTTTGATAACTACAAGAATGTAAATACTTTCAAAAGATGCAGCTACATTTTTCAAAAGTTTCAAAAATCAGAGAATGTAGAAGTTAAAAAATGTGTCCAAGTCACTGGATCAATGGGCCAGCCACGCTGAAGCTGTTCCTGTCAGATATGTTCTCTAGGACATGTCAGTGGTGCTGTCATTAAAACTAATAGGATTCAGCTTGAGTTATTGTTCAGGGACATGTAACCTGCCATATCAGGCTGAAGTGACCTTTGTAAAGTTCTGCACTTCTTTGTACACTTTCTTTTTTTAAACTGGAGATGCACACAGCTCACATTGTTTGCAGTCTAGACACACAGATCAGCATCAAAACAGTATTTTAAGCAGTTTGTACTCAATTTGGTTGCTTCAATTTCTTGATGATTAAAACTCAGTAGGAACTTTGTTTACTTCAGAGCCATAGAAAATAATTGTAAGGGGACTGGAGAACACTTATGGACTGATCCAAAGGACACTGAGATCAGCAGGAGATTTTCATTAACTTCTGTAAGCATTCAGGGCTCTCCAATACCAATTTCTTTTCTGACTGCTGATAATAAAGTGATAGAAGTTTACACATTTTTTGAATCAAACTTCTAAAAGAGTATTAAGTGTTCTGATGAATAGTGTACAACAACTACTTACATAGCTGCTGAGATCTTTTTGAGAATTATTTGTCTGTAAAATCTCTTGCAGTTTGAGAGCCTGAACCCAGAATCTCATTATTTTTAGTGTCAGCTTTGAGCTTAGATATATAACCTATAAAATCATTGTAAGGAATGCTTATTGTACTTTAAAATAGACACAGACTGCTTCTTATTTACTTTTTTTCCTGATGGCTATTCCCAAATACTTGCAACCTGTCAAGAGAATCTGTCCATAAATAACACACAAAATTATGCATCAGTTACTTTGTTCACTCTTTAGCTGTCAAGATCATTTTTTAAAACGCTGTCACTTAGAAAGTCACACAAATGAAAACTGAATTATGCTGCAGACTGTATGAACCTGCAATCCTAATTTACTTGATGTGATGGGAGAAGAAGGTGGGAAAAAATGGAAAATACTGCCCTGAAAAAAAAAGCAGATGAAACTGTATCATTAGTGACTACCACAGTTCTAAGGTGAGTTTAAAAGATTAAGGTCTGTGCTGGTTTGGGCTGGGGTAGCATTAATTTTCCTCACAGTTGCTATTATGGGGCTGTGTTTTGGATTTGTGCTGAACACAGTGTTGATAATACAGAGACATTTTCATTATTGCTGAGCAGGGCTTACACAGAGCCAAAACTTTGCTGCCTTTCACCCCAGCCCACCAGTGAGGAGAGTGGGGATGCATAAGCAGCTGGGAGAGCACACAGAGAGGACAGCTGATCCCAGCTGATCCAAGGGATATCCCAGGCCATATGGCATCAGGCTCTGTACATAAAGCTGGGCGAGGAAGGTGAAGCTGGAGACCTTCAGCATGATGGTATTTGTATTCCCAAGCCACCATTATTTGTGATGGAGCCCTGCTTTCCTGGGATGGCTGAATGCCTGCCTACAATGGGAAGTAGGGAATGAATTCCTTGTTTTGCTTTGCTTATCTGTGTGGCTTTTAATTTGCCTATTAAATTTTCTTTATCTCAACCCATCAGTTTCTTTCACTTTTACCCTTTCAAATCTTTCCTCCATCCCATTTGGAGGACATGTGAACTAGTGGCTGCATGGGGCGTAGTTGACAGTTGGGGATAAACTCCTAACTTTCCTTATAAATCTTCATGGGATTTTTATTGCTATTTAAATATCTATTACTACTGCAATGTAAAGAAATAAACGGGAGAGGGAAAAAACCTCAAAATATAAAACACAAGCATTAACTGATAGAATTGCTGTTGTAGGTTTTAAACATGATGATAGAATATATCATAGTCTCAAAAGAAGTAGCAAATTACATGAGGTTTGTTTCTTTTTGTTCTATTTTTCATTCAAAAAATAAGGGTAAACCAAAATTATTATAGATACAGCTAGCCACAGCAAAGACTTGGGGAAGAAAGCTTGAGTGATCTACCTGTGACTACAAAACAGCTCTGTAGGGTTAGGAGCTTACTAATTACTTAAATGGCACTTGGGAACATTCTTGTCTTGTCTATATTATTAAATTCTTAGAATAAGAATTTAATTGACACACCGACACAAATGTGGACCACAACTCAGTCATGGCTGGGGAATCACCATGGCCTGGGATATTGTCCCTGCAGGTAGAAGTCTGTTTTAGATTCTGAAAATATATCAGTTGCACCTGGTCAATGGGAGGTGATTTCAGTGCCAGAAAACATGCCCTGGTATGTTTAATAGACAGCCTGCAGTCCACCCAAAGACAGGTGGAATGTTGAACTTGGCCATTCAGTGTGCCAAATTTCCTACTGGTATATCTTTCTTGACTTGAAAATATCTTAGTAATAAAATATTTGACACTGCAAGTACTTTTCAGAGAAATGAATTTCATTGCTAAAATTGAGTTTAATGTGTTTTCCTCAGCTTTCTCAGTTTCTTACTGTATTTTATCATCAATAAATATACTTATTTCTTAATTGTACAGGGGAAAAAGAGTAAAAGGAACCTAGGAAGGTACATATAGTAACATTTTGTTTCCATAACATGTTTGATTCAGTCATTCACCTAAAATTATATTTAGAATAAGCATATAGGAAAATATGATCTCATTGTAAATGTTGAATGTCTGATTTATTGTTTTAGTCCCAGATAATCTTATGGTAAAGGGAGAGGTTACAGATGTGTACACTCTAGAACAGTTGTCCTAAATCTTCAGCTGATACATTTGATGAGAAGTGTTACCCCCTTGGGAAAAGACACTAATTTAAATTCTGCAACTTTAGGCAATGTGGAACAGTAACTTGGGGCACTGTCTCTTTTTCTACATGTCCTTTGTGCAAACACTTTCTAAAGTAAGCTGAGAGAAAACAGTAGATATAAGAGTCAAGGCAACAAGCAAGTGAAAGTACTTAAAGAAGCAGAATGCTTGTATGACCTTACCCTTACCTATAAAATCCCTCAAACCATGTAATTAATTGATATTAAGAGATGCTGGACAGGTTAAGCATTTTGCTGACATTGTGTTTCTCTGCTAGATTCTCTAGGACTGTATTGTTAATTTCTATTTAATTTTATAAGAAAATTTCAGATTATTCTAAATGTGTCTTCTCTGAAAGCATTACAAAGCAGTGCTTCCAACAGTCAAAGGTATCAAATTGTCTGTTACTGAATCTTGCTTTCATGCATTATATTCTACTATTTAAAAACTATGATCTTCATACTTCACACTGCCTGTGTATGGCAAAGTACAACTGTGATTTTTTTATGGCTTTGTGAAGCTTGTGAAGGATATTGCATTATATTCAGGTCTTTATAGGTAAAATTTCTATATAATGAATCTAATACTGGGTAATGAGTTTTAGTTTAGTGAACAGAAATGCCTAATGAAGAATATGTTGATTATTAGAAACTCAAATTATTTAAGATAGCAATACACTTATAGTAGGATTAAACTTATTTAACTTTATCCCCTCAAAAGCTATAAAATCAAGTCTAAACATTAGATCCCTCTACAGTAAGGGATAAGGTATTTAATAAAGAGTTAGATAAACATACACAGTGACTCATTTAACCTCCCTGAGGACTGGAGAAAACTAGCACTAGCTTTTCTCTCTAAATATTTTTCCTGCAAGTAATGCAACACTCGATAAGCTCTATATATAATTGGAAGAGTAACATTATTCTGTTGAGGTAAGAAAGAAAAGTTACTGACCTTCACAGAGCTAATTGAAAGGAAAGCATTTTGTACAGTCCCTCTATTTATTTTCAAGCATGGCACATACTACATATGCATTCATGCTTATACACATTGATACATGCAGTGTATAAAATAGCTGTGAAAAGGCTCTGAATATCTGAGCCTTGATGCTAATGATATTGTGACAGTAATTAATGCTAATTAGTATATTCTTGGCACAATATTAGGCACCATGGAGACACATAAAATGTATTAGTTATTTCATTATTCAAAAGTGCAAGACTACATACGTTTTTTCCCTAGTCTAAATTTAGTTCATCATATGCCAAAAAAGAGCAAAATAATTTCCATACCAATTATTGTAGGAATTTTTTGTCTCCAGCACAGATCTGTTTCAAAAGATTGTCATAGGTCATTACCAGTAACATTATGTTTCATTTGTCCACTGATGTAGAATTACTTGAAAGTAGAGGTTGTCAGAGGTTTTTTTGCAACACTTCTAAAAGCACTGTGTCTACTGATGAATAACAGTCTAGATAATTTGGCCTGACTAGTGGAGTAATATGCTTATCAAATTTTGTTCATCTTGGTCATGCACATCATGTCAGACAAAACACTGTGTGTAGTTTTAGATTCATTATTCAGGCCAAACAAGTGCCATAAGCACCTATCAAGGTCCTGAACAACCACAGTTTGCTGACTTTATCACTCTTCTAGAGGACACTAACTGTGCACAGCACTTTCAAATACTGTACATTACAGCGGAAGAAAAAGGTCCAACAAAATTGCTTATACTGGAAATGAAAAAATAAGAAATTTGTGTGAAAATTAATTTTTCCTCCTTTTGCCAGTTGATTCTAAACCCAGATGTCAAATTACATCAGTTCTGCCTTACATGTGAAATACCTTTTACTGAGTGGCAACACTAATCTGTGACTCAAGATTATGATGTTGGTCTTTTCCTTTTTGAAATGCTAAAATTTAACTTCAATACACTGAGTGAACCTGTATGTAGTTTCTATAGGTAGAAATGCATTTTCTGCATAATTTCATGGGCCTCCATCTAGGAGGAGCTAGAGGGCATGAGCAGAAACAGAATAGCTAGAATAATACCCTGCAGCCATTTTTCTAAAGCAATGACAAATTTGCAAGAGTCTAATTATCACTACTGAAGAATTTAAGACAGTACTTTGAAGACTTTAAAGTAATTGCCAAAATAATCAATCTTCATAGGTCATAAAATACTTGCAGGCATTTATCCCCCTAATTTCCTACATCAGACCGTACTGATGAAATAAATACAAAATATCTAATTTTGTTACATTTAGCAGTTAATGATTTTTTTTTTTTGAAACATATGATTTTTTTTTGGATGGAATGTGAGATAATTCACTCAAAGGGCCACTAAAGTTCTCTCACACTTTTTTGTTTTGGCTGGAATATCTACATGCACTCAGAAAATCTATGACACATAAAAAATGCTTTCTAAGTATTAACAATATGAAGATCTTAAAAATCAAAGCTTTTGTTGCAGAGTATATTTAGAAGATCAACAGCAATCTTCCATTTTATAAATGCATGCAAATTATCATCATTAAGAACGGTCATCTATACCATTTCTAAAATCTATTTGTTTAACATTCCATCCATGTCTGGACCCTGAACTGTATCACAGTTGTTGACTTCAGATCTCTCTCTTCAGTTTTTTTTGGTCTCTGTCCCTCACTCAAAATGTTTCTTATCCCAGAACTTTCACCTTTTGGATGTTTGCAGGTACCCTGTTTCATCTGCTACAGACTTTCAAACATAGGGCACAAGATTAATCATACAAACATATATTTACTTAGAACAAACACTCATGTACATGAAGACATTTTCCAAGATCTTTAACTCTCCTATTTCCTTTTTTTTTTTTTCTTTTGACTTTTAATCACTCAGAAAACTTCTGCTTAGAATTTCCATCCTCTTCAACATCCAGAATTCCTCACAGGTAATCCCAGTTCAGTGCTTTTGTTGGATAAAATTTTATTTCCCTCATGACATCTCTAACAGACTGCTTAGGGAGACATGAGAGGAAAGCTGTGATGTCATGAATAACACCTACATTTTGTTAAATGGTCACCATGGGCATTGATTTTTCATCTACTCAGAAATTTTTCGTATTTTTCGTTTTTGGACACAGGAGTGCTTTCAGAAGAATTTTATTCTCTGAAGGTGAACAGGCTGTTGGCTGCTCAGCACTTTGTCAGCGATTTTTTCATAGATGCACACTGCCAATTCTATTGTGGCTGGTATTTGTTCATATGTTTCAAAAGTTCATTACTGCCACATGGAGGTGGTGGAGTTTAAGAAGATCTAAGGGAAAGTCTCTCTGTTATCTCTGTTGAAATACACTTGCAATGAGAGAATTTTTCTCTACCTTAGCAAAAAATGTCATTATATGAAAGGCAAGAAGAGGTCATACTTGTCATGCTGGTGTTCTCTTCACTGAGCCGCTGATAAAATTCTGATCGCCTCAGGTTGCTGGCTTTCTCTGTAATTTCCTGACATTAGATTTGAGAGAGAGCACCTTCTGTAGCTTTTACAGCAGCTACATTTCCTTTTACTTCATTACTGTGAGACTGTTTCATATCATCCTGGAACTTTTTCTGATGTTTCCCATGATTCTTTTCTTTGAGTTCCTGCATAGTTCAGTGTATTTCACTCAAATGTCTTTTTATCTTTCTTAACCAAACATCTTCTAACCTCTCATCTATATCTATTTCAGTGGCATGAATGTGGACATCCAAACTGATTTCTACTGATTTCTAGGCATTCCCTCGTTATGAATGAAACACCTTTATGGTCATGCTGATATTTTTGTCACATTTTGCTTTTGGAAAAAAAAAAAAAAGGAAATATGTCTGTGGGCATATTTGTCAGTCAGCACTGGTGATGTAAAATGGTCAAGAGCAAGATGAAAAGACATGACTTCTGAGCAGGGAACAAACAAATTTTTCATTAAAAATATCACTAATGTCACTTCCTGCTTGTAATTTTAATTTTTATTTGTCTGGAAAGAATCTGGGCACTAAGGTCTTTCACATTATGTAAAAATCAGTCACCTGATGATTTTGTCAATACATTTTAGGGCTTTTTTCATTCACTGAAACTTCCAGCTATAAGAAAAGTGCTCATAAATAATGATTAAGTAATTAGATTTGTCTAACAAAAGACCAACTGACTAACTACAAATTTTCTTTTTAAAATGTGTGTTATTTTATTAATAAAATGTTATATTTCCTCCTATGTACAATGTTTTATATTCCGAAAAAGAAAGGTGGGAAACTTTGCTTAGTGTACCTTCTTTGTCTACACATATGTCTTGATCTTTCATTAGGACACCACATTGTCCAAATACCTGCTTTTCAGTAATAAGCAATTCCATACTTGCCTTATCAATTAATCGATAAAGGCTAACCTTTATACTTTTAAAATAAATTACAAATAAAGTGGCATGAGATATCCCTTATGAAAAATAAAGCTGAACCAAAAATTATTATTATTATATTATTATTTATATTATTATTTATATTACATGTAAGTTATGACTACCCTATATTTAAATTTTCATTATCTGTGTTGGTAAGCAATGAGCCTTGGACTATCACACAGAATTATAATGCATCAAAATATTATTAAGTAACTGTAAATTTGTATCTGTGGACAGCAATAACTAGAATTCAAGCAACGTGGAGTATCAAATTAAAATGTTTAAATATTTTTATTCAAGTCTGTTGCTTTTGATAAAATTACAGGATTAGTAGTTTCAGAGAAGACAGCAGATGCAATGTATTTTGATTTTACTGAAGCCTGTGATGTGCTTTGTTCTGAAACCACAAAATATTAATTCAAGTTGTCTCTCATAAGTGCACTACCACAGAGATTGACAAAAATCATGGTAGAATGATAAACAAAGAAGAACAGTGATAATTTCAGCTTTTCTGTGGAGAAGTTTCTGAAGATGATAAGATCAGTTCCCTCATTTGTTTTTGTATATTTTATTCTATTGTGTGATGATATAAAAAACTTATGCTTAAAATTTTTCACATAACTGAGGGAATAACATCCAGACATACTTGGACAAGCTTGAGAAGTCAGCCCATCAGGCCCATCAGGTTCAACAAGTCCAAGTACAAGGTTCTGCACCTGGGTCATGGTAACCACTGGGTAACAGGGGTGAAGGGGTTGAGAGGAAGCCATGATGGGAAGGATTGAGGGGGATATGAGGGGATAGTGGTGGATGAAATGCTGGACACAACTGAGCAGTGTTCTGCACTCACAACCCAGAATCATTGAACCATGGAATTTTTAAGTTTGGAAAAGACCTCTGTGATCAAGTCCAACCATTGACCCAGCACCATGTCCAGAATTCCCCATTAAACCATGTCCTAAGTACCATATCCACACATCTTTTTTAACATGTTCAGGGATGGTGACTCCACCGTTTCTCTGGGCACTCTATTTCAATACTTGACAACCATTTCTGTGAAACAGGTTTCTGTAATATCTGATGCAACCTCTGTTGGTGCAACTTGAGGCCATTTCCTCTCATCTTATCGCTTGATACCTGTGAGAAGAGATTGACACCCACCTCACTACAACCTCCTTTCAGGTAATTGTAGTGAGAAATAAGTTCCCCCTTCTCCATCCCCCCAGCCTCCTTTTCTCCAGACTTAAAGTTTTCTCCAGGCTTTCTTTGGTGGAAAACCAGCTATATCCTGGGCTGCCTAAAAGGAAGTGTAACCAGCAGATCAAGGAAGGGGATTCTGCCCCTGTACTCCACTCTGGTGAGGCCTCACCTGCAGCACTGCATCTGATTCTGAGGTCCTCAGCACAGGAACGACATGGACCTGTTGGAGCAAGTTCACAGAAGAACGGAGAGAAGAGAAAGCTTAGAGAAGGACCCTGTTCAGCCTGGAGAAGAGAAAGCTCTGGGAACACCTTTTTGCAGCCTTTTAGCTGAGCCTGCTATGGTAGAACAAGAGGTAATGGCTTAAACAAAAAGAGTATAGATTCAGACTAGGTGTTGGAAGACATTTTTTCCAATGAGGGAAGTAAACCACTGGAATGTGTTGTCCAAAAGGTGATAGATGCCCCATCCTGGAAACATTCAGTGTCAGGTTGGATATGGCTCTGAGCAACCCAAGTTATTTGAAGATGTTCCACCTCCTTGCAGGGAGATTGGACTAAATGACCTCTAAAAGACCCTCCCAAGTCATATTATTCTGATTTTATGGTTACGTGAAAATTCTTAGGTATGTAATTTTTTCTTGAATTTCAGTTGAGAGTATGGAGGTAGCATCTGTGGATAGTTTCTTGATTTTTTCCCAGAAAATTTAAATTTATGAGAGGAGAACAGCTAAGAGAAAGTCTCCAACAATGTTCTTATTGGTTTGAGTTAGAGTAATATTTTTTTGCTAAGGTAGATTGTGCTTAAAACTTTATACTCACTCAAATGTTTTCACTACAATAAGGAAGTCAAATGACTGCCCTACACACCAAGGACAGTGATGAATGCAGTGATTTCACATTAAACGCTTTGAAAATTTAGGAAGGATTCTACAAAATTATGCAGAAACTGAGACTAGGTATCTCTGTAAATTCTAGTCTATGGAAGGATGGAGTGAAAACAGCAAGGAGGATGTGATGATTGTAACTGGTGAGGTAATGGGATTTCCCGATTTCTGTAATCTAAATAGTGTGTGCACACCTTTCAACTGATTCTATAATTTCTACTTCTATGTAATAACCGGTTTCTTCTATTTATATAGAATAAAGCATCCTCCCCCTGCTTCTTTTATTTCAATTTATGCCTGGCTTGGTCTCACTAAAAATAAAATTAAAGAGTTTGACAGAAGATTTTAATGAGAGCTTAGAGGTTTGGGAAATTTCTGGCTAGTTAGTCAGCTCACTTTAAAATAAATAAATAAGAGTTTGCAAGCGTGCGAGCCTGGGGAGAGCTTAATTAAAGTGAATGGGGAAATTAAACTGAAAAAAAGGCAGCAAGAAGGGAAAGGAAATCAGTCAGGGAAACTGCTGAAGGAGTGAGAGTCAAAAAACAAGTAACAGAAAATCAAACCACGCTGTTTCATAATCATGCTGTGGTTATTCCTTCTGGTAGCTCTCCCTACAGACACTCTCCTCAGACACCTTTCACACGGGAAAGAGATCTCCCTAGTGGAAGTGGAGACACTGTGCTCCCACTGTGGGACTGACTATGCAAAGGAGCTTGCATCAGCTGAGGGTTTTGTCTATGTGGAGACATTTTCAGACATAAAACTGGCAGAATAATCAGTCCACCTAAACTATCTTAATATGACTCCACACTGTCAAAATTGTTTCGAAAAACGTGCTTTTATTATTTAGAAGTAAAGTAATTAATCTGGGAGGCAGCTGCATTTACTCAGTGATTGACTGTCTATGTGGGGGGAGTTATATAAGCATAGTTAAATTGATTGCTGTAGCTGTGCTGGAAATTATCCCACAAAAATAGACATACCACAGCCTGAGCCTGTAATGACAATACATGCCTGTTTTCCCAGTATGTAAATTCTAAAGGATAACAAGGATAACAAATTTAAACATGTGATGAAAGACAGTTTTTTTGCCTTTTTTTTTTTTGAGGACACACAATATGAGTCTTTGATCCTTGGAAGTTTTGAAAATGTATTCCGCAAAGAATGACTGAACTACTGGATTCTTTGACCTGTGGAACAGAAGGCTGATAGAGGTCATGCAAACATTTTGTAGGAAGAGGTAATAACTTTTATTAGGTTAAACTTTGAGCTTAAAATAAATTGACAAAATCTTACAAGAAGCAGCAAAATCCAAACTAAAATCTGGTTAGACACAGGTACTCTTAATTACTGCTTATTATGTTAATAAGGCTAGTGAAGAAAAGTTAATTAGACATTTGCAGCAGGGAGGGTTTGCATGGGTAGGAGATGTGGCTGTGAGCTGAAGGAGGTGACAATTTCAGACCCTCAGTGCTACCCAGTCTCTGAGAGAAGCAGGCATTCACATTCAGGCAGAGGTAGCGAATGCTGCTTTGCACCTAAGTGAACAAAAAGGCATTTAATTAAGGCCAGACTATCACACCTTGGCTTTTTCAGATTTTTCTCACTTTACTAAGCTCTTCCTCATTGTTTCATTTGGGGTTTTTTTGCTGGTTTGTGGGTAGAGGTTTTCTTCTCTGTTTCCATGAAAACTTAGTCAATGACTTGGGGTCTTTTTAATGATATATAAGCATCAAGCAGCTAATTGCCATTAATTTTCTCTGGAAATTGAAACCATACCCTGAATTTATTCTTTTATTTTTTTTGTTTGAATCTCACTCAGTAATTCATGTTACTTTGACAAGCAGCTTTGAGTTTCAAAAGGCAAGAAAAGAAAATTCTGTCCCAAGAAAAGAAAATTCACTCATTCATCTCAAAAGTATATTATCTATGAGCAATAATGTTGAGTTTTTAATATAAGTCAAATTTATTTTAAAATCTGACATGAGTCTGTAATTAACCCTGGTTTTCCTAATATAGCAAAGTGAAAAGTGTTTCTAATATATAGAAAAGTGAACACAAATTAAAACAAGAGAAATCTGGTCACTTAAGAGAATTGAAATGTGAACAAGAGCCAAATCCATTTCATTGCAAATGTGTTTGATGATAAACTATTTCATAATGGTAGTCATGGCGAAACTTAAAATAGTTGAATACTAACATGACAAAATAACATCCTATGAGGACATCAAACACACTTTGTTTTGTTTTAAAAGTTAGTGAGTTCTGTTTTGGCTATGAGTTTCAAAAGCTAATTTAAGAAATGCTCAGAGCTTTCTTCAGCTATCACTCAGAACTTTTCTGACTGCCAAAGTACTTTGGCTTTACAAGGAAAACTTCTAGTGCCAGAGGCAAAAGTATGTTAGTTAAAGCTGAGGGACTGACATGAATACGTGTTTGGCTTTGCAGCTGTGAGCCCTGGTTAGCTCATCTCCCCACATCACAAATCTAACTCTCACGGACTTAGAATATCTATACTGCATTAACTAGGAGCTGAAGTCACTAATAAATAGTCCTGTGAACAAGCATCAAACAACAAATTAATCAAAAAGTTTGAGGCAATTGCCACACACAGAGCATGACTTTCAAGTAATTTGAAATCTGTTCATATTTTAAATGTCAATCTGAATTGAAAGGATATGCATTTTAGATTTCACCGTATGTCTTCCCAGAGAGAGTATCTATCTGTTTATCCATTCATAGCATTTACACAGTAGCTCACACGTGATGCCTGGAGCCCAGGAAGGTGTTTTATGTTTGGAAAGATTGCACATTTCATTAAAATTAAAAAAAAAAGAAAAGAAAGAAGAAAGTTATAAATTGAAATAAGAAAGACAATTTGCTTTGAATCTTAAATATAAAAAGGTCTTGAGACCTTTTAAATCTAAATATCATCCCCAGGTTATTTCAAGAAGAGTTTGTATGAGAGAAGCCCTGCTTGGAATTTTTAACTCACAAAGTTTAGGCACCTAAGCAACTTTCTCATATGTTGATCAGTTCCACCATGAGGGATGTCTTGTTAAAATAAGAGCTATAAGCAATATGCATGAGTAACGGAGTTCATGAAAAGATGACGACTGTTTTTAGAAAATCTCCAGGACTTGATTCCCCACTATCCAGAATTCTGTGATGAAAGATGAATGTAAATTATTATTGATAATAAAAGGTACTGAATGACATTGTAATGCTGGTTCTAAGGCTCTCCAGGTTGGAGTGATAAGGGATACTAAACAGCGCCTGGTGTGACTTCTTCACCTGGGCTTGATTCTGTGCAATTCCCAGCAGCAGAACTGAGCAGGACAGATTGCAATTCCCTTAATGTTCAATGGCCAGAACCCAGGTGGATCTTTCTGGTGGGAGGGATTCTCCCATATTCTTCACCTACCACAGTGAGAAATAACGACATTACCAAACAGCATGACTTGATACACAGTTTGACTGGAACGAAGGAAGTTTCACCTAAGCACGAGGAGGAACTTTTTCACTGTGCAGGTGACTGAGACTGAAACACACTGCTGAGAGAGGGTGTGGAGTCTCCTTCTCTGGAGATATGCAAAATCAAATTCTGTGATTTTGTGATAGAAGTGGACCAAAACTGCTTGTGCAGGTCACCTCCATAAATGGTATGTACAGGTCAGTTTGTACAGGTCAGTTAAGACTCGACTTTTTCTGGTTTTCCCCAGTGCCCATATATTTCCCCAGTGCCCATGACCTAAAGTAACTGAAAGTCCAGGTCTTTATCCTTCTCAAGAATGGCTGAACCACATCTGAAGCACTTGTAGGGAAGAGCCTCTGGTTCAGTTCTATTTCACATAGAAGAGAACAACTTTTAGACTTTGCTCAAGATGAAGTAAATATGGACAATCGTGCACTGTGTGAATATTTCTTAATGCAAATAAGTTTTATGCAAATATTGTTAGTGAAGGTTCATTTAAATTTGCTTTTCTGCTTATGTAAGAACTGCCGCACTAAACAGATCAGAGAAAGGTACCCTGGCCCCTTTTTTATTTCCAACTTCAATCAACACTATGTGCTCAGGAAAAAAAATTGAGATCTGAATAATTACAGTGATTTTGGGGTAAGAGCCAGAGACTGGATACAAAGAAGATGAACTATATAGAGTCAAATAGATGCCAATTTGATTTGGCAGAAAAATAAGTTGCCATTAGCTGAAAAGAGCCATGGCTCCAAAGCTTCAGGAGTAGAGTTTAGTGGAAACTTATTTTTAATACTTTAACTAATAAGTTTAGATAACTAACTGCATCCTAAAATCATGTAAGCAAAGAGCACCAAAATAGCCATGTATTTAAAGGTCCAGGTGAAATCCTTAATCACTGGAGTTTTAGAAACACCCTAAGCCAAAAATTCAACAAACATAGCAATTGTTGCTAAAGAATGTGCATGCTGTACACAGACCATTTATATTTTGTATTCCTTCTCTTACTGTACAAGGAATCCACGATGCCATTATTTGTGAAAAGGAATTTTTTGTACTCTCTGTTTTCCATTTGATGGCAGATAGATTTCTTCAGTTAAATGTCTGTGCTTCTGAAGTCCACAGTGGTCTTTATGTGTGTTATCAGCATGAATTTAGATCAAACAGATAGGCAAGAAGAATAAAAGCCGGGTAGTCATAAATGAATAAAGAATCACAAAAAATGATGTCAATGTAGGATAAAAATTTTTTGTTGTTTCACTCAGTGTTCCAGTGCACCGTTTGCAGTTGATCAATGTCTTGGATTGATGATATGATAATCCTTTATCCCCTATCGTTGGCTTATATGCCCAAGAAAGAAAAAAATGTGTAAAAATGTGTGGTCCTGTCTCTTTAACTGCACCCAGCCGCAGAGAGAAACGCGGGTTGTTTTGAAAACATTTTCTCCAAGCCTTGCTCCGGGGGAGGATTCGTCGCCCGGCAGAGACTGCGTGCTGGACGGGGGTTGGAGTGAGCTCTGTTCCCGTTTTTTCCATTCTTCTTCTTTTTCCTCGTTTGGACCCCTTCTCTTCGATCTGCTTTGCCACCCGGCGACCCAGGAGGGCCAGAGGACAGCAGAGCTCTCCAGGGAGCTCCACCCGGCCCCGGGTGGGGGGCGAGGAGGAGAGGGACTGCGTCTGAGAAAAGGACTTTTTAATCAGGTTGAATAACTGCCTTTCACCTTGTTTTTTCCCCTTCCCCTGTGCCTTGTAGGGCACTCTGCGTGGTTTTGTTAAATAAAGAGTTTTTTTCTTCACTTCCATCTAAGAGGTTCTGTTGTGGGTGGGGGAGGGGGTGTCGGGGCCCTTCGCTCTCGGAGGAGAGAGAGTCTTATCATTAAGCCGGGACATGGAATACTTTGATGGCCAAGTCATATTATAAAGCAACAAACATGTCTATATTTGGCTAAGTTGAACTGCTAGCACTAGTATTTAGCTGGTTTATTGTTTTTCCTTTATTATTATTTAATGCTTTTATATTGTTTGGATTTTTGTTTAAGACTAAATTAATTCTTCATTCACTATAGTGACATCTATGAACTGCTGAAACTGAGCAGGAAAGCTGTAAAAGAGAGTTTGTTTTTTTTATTTAGTCCCCCTTTTTTGTAGTTTCTTTACTCTTGATAATTAATGGGTAGAGAAGAATTTGTTCTGTCACTGAAAACAAAATAAAGAAACCTATCAAACAGATAAATCTTCAGTAAACTACCTAAGATGCAGAATTTGTAGCATGAATAGCTAAAGTAGTTACAGAGTAACACTTCATAGGAAATGCACTAGAAATGAGTAACGGTGACATAAACATGTATATTGCCTAAGGCATAAAAGAAAGTTGTTAATTCACAGTACAATGGAGCCAAGAAGCCTTGATTTTACTCTGGTCCTTGTCCTCTATGTATACTCTGAATGTATGCTTTGACTATACTAAAAAGTAATTCTATTCTTTTAAATCTCATTTCAGCCACCATTTTTTTCTGAGAAAAGAAAAAAATCAGAGTATTGTTAGTACACTACTCAGGTGACCAAAGAAGAATAAGAGTTATCTGCTATGAGTATAGCTATACTGAGCTAGTTTAAGTTTCTTTGTTCATACAATCTTTTGAATTTAACCAGCAAAAATCTTATGCTCCTTTTCAAAGACTAATTAAAAAATTGAGAAGTATGACAAAACAGTCTGAGGTTTGTGTGCAAAAAGATTTTCCAAGATGGTGCCTGGAAGATATGAACCACCTGCAAAATGAAGCTCCTGTTACAGATATATGTTGCATATTGCTCTATTTTAGTTCCTTAATTAACTAAATTATAAATATTTTCATGGCCTGTTCTGAAGTCACCAAAATTTTTCTTTAGCCACAAAAGAGAAAGAGCAAAGTGCAGGAAATTTTATGCCAAGTTCTTAAAAATGTAGCCAGTTGAAACTCTCCTTATATTAAATGACATTTATCCATAAATTGAAGGGACTGAATTTGAACTAATCTTAAATCTAAGATTTCACTAATCTTAAAAGAACTTATTAGTTCTTATTGATTTTAAATCACTAATCTTTAAATAACTGTTTATAAAATCACAAAATACTGTTAGGTTCCACAGGATTTTGATCATTGTCTTGTACCTTGATACAGTGTTAATTAATCAGATAAAGCACTAAAGGGTAAAAACAGTTTATATTTTCTTAAATATTTTTTTTAGGTATTTAACACATTTTAGGGGTCAAAATTCTCTGCAACATATATATCTCTTTACAAGACACTAGAGGTATCCTGTGGGATTTACCCTTTTATATGTACAGCAGACATATGTTACATGGTAGTTCACAGGAAATGTCTAATTCCACAATCCCCCAGAAAATTGATCTCAACAGATCTTTCTCCCAAAGAGTAATGTTGACACTTTTTAAGCTTTTTAATAGGAGCACTATGTTATAAATTTTATGCATTTTTTCTAAATTATATTAATCTCACAATACCAAAACAAGACTACTTGTTGTGTTTTGTTAAGGGAAGGTTTGACAATTCAGTAGTATATGGAGGTTTTTGTAGCATGTTTTTCAGAATGTTGACTTATCTCCCAATCTTATTTGTAGATTTTCAAAATGAAAACCACAATGAACCTGCACACCACTATAAGAAAGGCTGAACATTTATTAGTCACACTGTTAAATGAAGTATATAATATATAGCATAATTTGGTATTATGTTTTGTGTAACCACATATTGAATTGTACTTGCTCTTTGGACAGACAGAAAAACAAGTTAAAAATTATGAATGAGCTTAAAATCACTCAGACTCAGAATAACATAATTTGGTTCATTGAAAGTAAGGATCCATTTCAGAAATATGATCAGCCTTAGTGTGACACCCTGCATAAACTAAAACTTCTTCAAATATTACGAAAGGTGCCTATGGCAATTATGTTCCCTACTGGTATGCCTGAAATAAGGCTGAATTGAAGACAGAGCTTTTAATACAATGAAAATTTTCTTCATTTTTACACAGTTTCAGAAGAAAAAAGAGGAAAGAAAGAAATAAAAAACCACTTCTCCTTCCTTCTGTGCCTGTAATACACAGGAAGCCTAGCTCTGGCAGTTTGCAACATATAATTCTGTGGTGCGGATTTGTGGCAGTGGTGTAGGCGCTTGCTGGGTAATAACTCAATCTCTATGAAAATCCATCCATTTGGAGCCACACCACCAGCTATAGTGATGATCCCAGACTTACCCAAACTTTTAATTAATCTTTTGGGTCCCACCAAAGTACTTGACAATATGGATAGCTATAAGCAGAGGGCAGCACAAATTACTTCAATAAGATTCTTGGGAATTTGAAGCCTAGTCACTTAGGTTGAAAGAAAACTCCAACCATAAAATAAATTAAATGCATGGCTTCATCATTATCAAAGTAAAGATTCATTTATTTATCCTCCATTTACAAAAAAATAAAATAGTCCCACATATATTTTCCTCATAAATCCAAACCTCTGCAAAACCTAACATGGACCACACGATTGTATAATGTAAATCATTAGAAGCCTGTAATGTATTCAGTTTCTGCAATATTCCATTTCCTGATATTTCATTTAAACCACATTGGAATATGTAAAAAATATAAAGACACAAAAAACCCTGCCTAAAAACCCTAAAGTTTATTTTCATTTTCTTCCTCTCTGTAGATATCTTGCAAAGACATAGAACATTTTTAAGTTAAACTTTTCCTATTTCATTCAAGTTCTTCTATATTTACTCATTGAGGAACATCACTAAGTGGTACTTCTCTCATCTGTCTACAAACCACCTAACTTTTCTAATTAAATTGCTGTTTCACACAGCACATGGTTATGGGCTTCCCTTCCCTAAACAAGTCCTTCTAAGTAGCCTCAGAAATGGCAGAGCTTAATTTAAGAAGGGTTTATACAATCTTGTCAGCAAGCCACTCTGCTTGTCAAAGAGATAGAACTCTAAATGTTTGTCTCTTTGTGAAGGAACTTGAAGGTAATTTGTGAAAATACCCCACTATTCAAAAGAATAACTCCAGATGTCATTACCAGCCATTCCACGTGAGTTTCAAAGATTAGCTAGAGTTGTATTTTGATTTCTCAATGGCTTGAACAGAATTCAAGGAACCACTTAAAAAGTGAAACACTCAGAATACTTCAGAAATAGGCATTAAATTAGCTTTTTCTTTTCCATCCAAGGAAAGGGAAAGGAATGCTTCACAGTATAAAATATGGTTACAATCAGTACATGCTAAAATCCAAGGAGAATTTTTTTCTATGTTCTACTGCCATTTGCAAATGATTTAAAATGGGTTTTTAAAAACATATTGAGGAAGCCTGGTATTATTTTTGAAGGGGTAGAGAAAATGAAGAATGTCCATTTTTGCTATTAGCTTAGAAGGAGTTTTGGATAATATATATGAAAAAGGTGCTTGCTTTCTTTGCAAAGCCAGAAAATCTTGACAAAAAGGGGATCATCTCTAAAAAACAAAAATTTGTGAAGCTGTTTTATAAATTTGAACAGGTGCATAACTTCAAAAAACAAGAGCTACAATTGGTGATTTCCAGCTGGAAATCACCACATACACTGCTTTAATAAAAAAGGCCTCTATTCATAATACATATATATTAGTTGAGTTTCAGTAACAATTTTTGCTAAGTATTTGGCTAGCCTTTCAAAATCTTTGTACTTATTTTTATGTACCATTTCTGATACCTTTGCCAGCCACAGATATTGCCAAGAAGTACAAGATTTAATAAAAAAGCTTGCTTATTCTTTTCACATCTTACAGCATAAATTTCCATTTTTTCTTACTTCCCCTGACACTCAGCTGTGCTTCCAAACCCTACCCCTCTTACTGAACCTAGTAAATTCTCATTTTGGCTGCACTTTACTATCTTCTTATGGCTACTTCATTTTCATTATCTTTTCCTATTTTTGTTTCTCCCTTTAAATTTATTGGGGTTTTAAAAATCCATTTCTCTCTTCTGATTTCATCTTAAAGCAGACTCTTTCTCAACATATATGTATATAATGTATATGTATATATATGTATATAATGTTTTTATATGCATACCTATACATATAAAAATATGTTTCTATTTTTATATTTATATTTAGTAATAGTCCTGGTTTTATTCCCTATAATTTACTACCCTTTCATTATCATTTTCCTTAACTTTTTTTGTTACTATTTCCTCTTTCCTTACCTTTTATTTAGACTGTCTCACACATTTTCCTGACCTTTAGCATGCATTCTTTAAATATAATCTTTCTGAGATTATATTTAAAGGTATATAGAAGATATATCTATATAAGCCACAGATGATATGGCTCAAAATTTAAATAATTCATTAAAATGTGTTGACAGTCTATTTTCAAAATACACATTAATCCAAATAAATCTTAAAACTGGACAGCTACAAAGCCATCTTCTCCAGTGATACTGACCAGAAAAATATTGCAGCAGACAGGTATTGCATAAGTAAATTCCAGGAAATCTTTTCTTCATCAGATGGTACTTCAGAATTGATAAATATTTATCATTGGGTGAAGGCACCCAATAGGTGCCTAAACAACCAATACCTAGGACCCAACACACAAAAGTCAGGAGGAACTAGTGACTCTTAAACAAAGTCTCCGTAAGATTTTCTATTAAACCTTTGTTCACATAAATTTATAAAATTTATTCCATTCTGTGCTTTAAGTCAATAAAAAAATCTTTTTTTTAATAGAAAAGGCTCCAAGAAAATCCATTCTCATTTTTTTAGCTATTTTTTTCAGACAAATCAATGTAATTAGGCTGAAGAAACTAGTCTGGAGCTAGTCTCTAATATCAGCAGGGTTAACACTGGCATTTCAACACTTTCACAAATACTCTGAATTTTTTCAGAAAATTATTTTCTTTTGCATAAAAAAAACCCTCCCTCTAACTAGCAATGTATGACATTTTAAAACTTGGCAGAAAGTTGTATGATTGCTAAAATATTTCTAAATTCAGGCTGTGAAACAAGTTTGGAGCAAACTGCATTAAAAGTTTCCACTTTGTGAAAGTCTTTCTCTTTTCTTACAAAAACCGATTTGATGTGTCCTATGAACAGATGTTGAATAAAACTCTTCAGGAGGATGGCACACCTTCTTGTCTTATATTTGTGTTATGCTGTTTTCCCTTTTCCTTCCCTTTTCTCTTTCCCTTTCCTTTTCTCTTATTTATTTCATCGTTCTGTGACATTCAGCAAAACATTCTGCAATTAAACAGGTACAGTGTGAAACCTCAAGGGAAACTGGAAAAAGTATTTAACTGCTGTGGAACACTAAAGTAAGTCTGAAAGCTTTTTCCAACCCACCAAACCCCTGTTTACCTCCTATCCTGTATGTGCACTGTAAGGGATCAAGCATCTGTTGTTTATAGAATTTGATGATCCTTTTTTTGTTGTGTGTGATGTCTGAGAAGTCTGCTCCCTAGGACTGAAAATAAATCAAACAAAAACTTTATATGAAAAAAACCCTAACCAAACAACAAAAAACAAGCCGCAAAAACAAGAGGAAAAAAAAAGAAACCAACTCAAACCCACAGTAAGTTAACCAAATGAGAAAATAAAAATTTTTGATTATTTCTTACCTGTTTCTCTCCAGGCTTGATTGGTTTTGTTTCTGTTTTTCTTTCTATACCAGAAGTAATCTTGATATCAGTGAAATAACCTCCCATTAAATGGAGCAGTAAAATGATTTTGTAAATGTAGACAAATATGAAGAATTTTTTTTTTTTGCTTTTAAAATGCATACCTGTCAATGAGTGACAAGATGTGAAAAAGGAGAGTTGAACTTCAGTCAATGAAAACTGAAAGACATGGCTCAAATATGGCATTATCTGTTATGAAGTTTATGAAAGTAGGAAATGAGTGGAGAATGAATCAAGGAAGAACAACTGTAAAGTCAAACCTAATGCAATTATTGCCTTTTTTGTTCAGATAAAAACAAACCCAGACAAACAAAGCAAAATGAAACACCCATATTTTCTTCAGCATTATTCCTATAGAGTTTACAGATTATCAGAACTTCTGAGTCAAATCTTACTGATTTTTTGCATGATTTTAAGGACTCCACAAAAACTTTGGCAGTAGCAAAATTTAAAAAAAAAATCTTCTAATTGAATCTTCAATTAAATTAATAATTTGATTTGAAGTTGTGATGGTTTTGGCTGGGGTAAAGATAATTTTCTTCACAGTAGCCAGTATAAGAGGCTATGTTTTGGATTTTTACTGAAAACAGTGTTGATAATTCAAGGACTCAGGATTGCTGAACAGTGCTTGCACTTTTCTGCTCCTCACCCCAACCCACCACTGAGGAGGCTGGGGATGCACAAGGAGCTGGGAAGATCCACAGCCAGGACAGCTGAGCCCAACTCACCCAAGGGATATTACATAATAAATGGTATCATGGTCAGCATGTAACGCTGGGGGAAAAAGGAGGAAGGGGTGATATTCTGAATAATGGATGGTTGTGATGGTTTAAAAAAACAGATGGGAATTTAATTCCAAATAAACTGCTTCCCTTCACCCCACCTCACCTCTGCTGAAAAAAGTCAGAGACTATGAGTTGAGGAGGAAGAAAACAGAAGAGAGCACCTCCAGTTCCAGGGTGTGTTCACCTTTCCTTCCCCCCGAAGCCACACCCAGCTGTGATGATGTGTGTGATATAGAATAGCAAACCACACCAAGCCCTCGAGACTCTAGGTCTGTCCCTTCTCAACTTGGACATTGGTGTTTGTCTTCCCAGGTTGCTGTTACTCCTGATGGAGCCCTGCTCTCCTGCAGATGGCTGAGCACCTACCTACCTGTGGGAAATTGTGGTTACTTCCTTGTTTTGTTACGATTTGCTTGTGCATGTCGCTCTTGTTTTCCTATTAAATTGTCTTTATTTCAACCCATGAGTTTGTCCACTTTTACCCTTCCAACTGTCTCCCTCATCTCACTGAGGGGAGGGAATGAGCACCTGCCTGGTGCTTAGTTGCCAGCTGGGCTTAAACCACAACAGCAGTGATCTGCTAGAAATGTTTCCCATTTCAGCTGATCACAGATATATAGTCTAAGGCAAATTCTTGTCATGATTTCAAAGTAGTTAAGTCCAACTTCAGATAACATTTAAGCACAGCCTAAAGCTTCTGTTGTGTAATTAGGCATGAGATGTAGTTTTACATCTTAGAAGAAGGTTGCAAGCATCTTTATGTGCTGCAGACAAAGACTCTTGTAAGTATTACCTATTTTAACTATCTAATTATTATATTTTGATACAGTTACTATTCAGTTTTTTTACTATGCAGTTACCATTCAGCTTTGCAAGAGATATTGATAGGAACCTTTGTGCATGCAAATACATATCCAGTCATTTTTCCAAAACCTTTGAGACTGAGTTGACACCCAAAATTTCAGGACTTTTGTGCCCTGTCTTTCCATATTCTTCTACCAGATAATCTAACAAACACGTCAGGTTTTGCAGATTCTCTAGCAAATTCCTTCTGAACTTTTACAGGAGGTGTTTGACACTGAGGATACAATCTATAGAAGCACTACTATGAAGACAGGTTAACACATTATGATGCCTTTACTGAGAGGGTGAAGTGAGTTACAGCAGGGCAAGCAAGACCATTAATAGTATCAATACTTAATATTTTGTCTTGGAATGCTCCAGCCCAGAAGGCTTCTCACACCCTGCATGTTAGCTGCAAACACTCCTGGGCTGCTGAAGCTCTGAATGGGTGCAGCACAGAGGTTACTGATGTTTTTCAATCTCATTGAGACCTGTGTGCCTTGCCTGCATTGAGTTGTATGAAAAAGAGAGAGACTAAAACCCTAAACAGGCACTTATTTTACTCAAAACAGGGACACGTACCACTGTAATCAGGAATGTACTGAGAATAAAAAGCAGTCTTTGAATATAAGCATAACTATTGCATATGTACAGAATTTGTTCATATGCATGAGGTTCATAATGAACCTCATTAACCAACTTCTAGGATATAAGTGAGTCTGTTTTCTGCTTCAGTATTATATTTTTGTGATGGGAGAAAAGTAACCTGGTATATGCTTTGTATATGAACACTTTGAATAATAATATTTGCTGGCTCAAAAGGTACTAGTTCAAAAATCCAAATATGTCCCTGAGTTTTAGTTAGCTGTTTTATGTAAAATTGGTAATAATGTATTTCTTTCTTTCTCTCAATCTCTCATTAAAAAACAGCTAAACAAAACTAAAATAAAGGCAGTGTTCATATAAGTAAAAGGTATTATATTAGATAAAAACCCACTCCTTTGGATTTCCATCAAGTAGAAAACAGAATAAGGGGTAGGGAGAAGTAAGCAGAGATTTATACCTGTAACAAGTCAGATTTATGAGCCTATACTCCTCGCAAATTCATTTTGAATGTTAAAATGGCAAAAAAAAGGAAGGTTTTGCCAGAAAAACTTTTTATCTTGAAAGTAAATTCATAAATTAATAATAAGATATATAAAAAGTTATGAGAATATGGATTTACTTTTCCATGGACTTTCTGGAAGATGAGAAGTCCTATTAGGAGGCTTTTAAATAAAAAAACCCCATAATTCTTTTATTATATAAGAACTTGTTTCTACGTTGGGAATTTGTTCAATGTTTTGAGATTCATTTCAGTAGAAAAACTTTTATATCTTTGGGAACCAAACAGAGTTTAAAGTAAAAGTTAATTGACTGTGCCTTGGTACAATACTGACTCTGTGGACAGTATGTTCACTAGTTAGCAGATGGCTTTTTTCATAGTTCTGAAATGTCTATATTAATTTTAGTTTGGAGACAGATTGAAGAAATTTAGTTTTATTATGTAGCTTTTCCTGGACATTTTCCAGTATCTACCTGTCCCAAGTTGTTTCTAGCCATATGTGAATATAGGATCACAGTTTATATCTTATCGAAAAGTCTTTTCATTCAGTTACATATGCATTATTTTAACAAGAGCTTTTTCCACTTTATGTTTTTGATTTAAACCTAATGATCATTCTGTGGATGATGTTCAGATTCACCCTGAATGTTTGAATTTATGAGAATATGAATTTATGAGAAATTTTCTCCAAACATTAGTAGTTTTTGCTTTCACCATTATGTTTTTCCACTCATTTAAAATATAAACATTTAAAGCATGGGAAAGAATGTGGGGAAAAAATCAACAATTACTTCACAAGCTAACAGATGACATACTGAACAACAAACCCAAAACCCCCCAACTTTTCTATGATTCTATGGTTTTGCCTCTGTTTCTGGAAGGTGTTTTCCCTCCATAAGGGCAGCATTATGTGTGACCCTGCAAGACAAAGCCCTTGGTTCAATTACCTGTCCTAAGCATTTACTTCAAGTAACCTATTAGGTTACCTAAACCTGTGCCTCATCTCAACATCCCCAGCCTCTACTTCTGTGCCTCTATGCTGCATCTCAATATCTCAAAGCTTTTGTTATTGTACCAGAACTGTATTTATCTAAACTGCATGGTCAATATCTCATTTTACACAGACAATGTTGTCACTACTCGCAGTAGTAACACTTCTTACTACCATCTGCATAAAAAATACATTGAATAATGCAAAGACTAGCAAAATAAAACAAAATAGACATAACCTCTTACCAGAAAAAAAAGAAGTAAAATTGATAAAGCCAAATTATTAAAGAAAGGTCTGCAAGTGGAAAAAAGTTTAAACAGACAAGTCTGTAAAGCCTCACTCTTGAAGCTTTGCAAACTGAGTACAAAGCCTTTGGCTCATTACTAGCAATGGCAATACTGCATTACTGTGGGGTACAGAATTACAGCATCATGTTTAACATGTTAGAGTCCAGTTGGACAGAGGTGTTTTGGGCTTAACAATTGAAGTTTACACTTTAAACAGGTAAAAGGGCACCCAGTCAAAAAATTATTTGAAAAATTACTGACAAGCTAAAATTTTTTTTTATCTTCTCAAAATGCAACAAGAAACTTAAAAGGCCTGAACATAGCATTACCTCAGTACAACATCTTACTGTGGAGTAGGTACTTTTACAACATGGAGGTTTGGGTAGCAGTGGCAATGGCCACCGTCATCTCTCGTTGATGTCTAGCCTTGGTAGATGAGCTGCAGTGTCTGTCTTGTGAAGCCTAAGCTGACACTCAGGAGAATCAAATTGGAAGTAAGAAGTTTCAGTGACTATAAATACCAAGTTATATGACTGAATTCAAAGTTCATTTTTATAAACTGGGAAAAAAGATTTTTCAGAATTAGTATAAAAATTGAGTGTCTGGGGAATCTGTAGCCATTAGAAGATGCTTAAAACAGTATATAGAAGGCAAATGCCTTTCCAGTGTATTATGCAATAGAATCACTTCCCCAAGACTGCTCCTAATTTTATATCCAGTGAAATGTTCCACACTTCTGTTAAAAATGTTAGAAGCTGAAAATAGTTTGTTGAGGTTTTTCACCCAATGTATTGGTATCAAATTTAACCATAGTGCTTTGGATCTGAAATTAAATATGTCCAGTGTGACATACTGGAAAAATAATGCATAGGAGGAAAATTCAAAACTAAAAATTTGAAAAGATGATAGAAGAGTACACAGACCCAATTTATCAGCAGTGAAAAGGAGAACCTTGGTATTACAACTCATAAAACATTAGTCAAGTGTATGAGATGGGCAAAGAATTGGCAAAGTGACTATAGTCCATGAAAAAAAGGTAGATGTATAAAAAACTCAATTTATTTTAAATATTTCTGAGTAACCAACTTCATAGATGTTTCAATAAATTCTGTTATATTTTTGCCAAATATCCACTATGTGTGGCTGATTTACATAAAAAAGCAAAAGAGTTCTTGTCTATCATTAATTTCCATTAATTTCAATTCATCTTAAGCCATAAAACCACATAGAGCACAAAATTCACACACAAGGCCTGCACAAAAACTAATCAAGGATTAAGCCTGAGGTAGGTTTGGGGAAATAGGACTAATCAAGGAAACAAAATGCAGATAGAACCAAAATCTGATTGCTAGGAGAGAAAAGAAAAAATGGAGCATGTCATATGAGGAACATATGACTGCTCTCTGAAATAACCTCAGAGAGCTGGGGTTATTTAGCCTGGAAAATGGAGGCTCAGGGAGGAACTTATAATTTTCTACAACTGCCTGAAAGGAGGTTGCAGTGAGATGAGTGTCAGTCACTTCTCCTAGATAACAAATGACAGAATGGGAGGAATTTTCCTTTAGTTGCACCAGGGGAGGTTTGGATTGGGTATTAGGGGAAAAAAAATTACAGAAAGGGATGTGAAGCATTGGAACAGAGTGTCCAGGGAAGTGGTGAAGGTATCAACCTTGCAAGTGTTCAAAAAATGTGTGGATATGGTGCTCAAGGACATGGTTTAATGGTGAATGTGATTTAATGGTGGTGGTGCTGGGTTGACTGTTGGACTTGATAGTCTTAGAGGTCTTTTCCTTTCTTAATGATCCTATGAACAATATCAACAGGCAGACAAGAAAAATGTTCTTTAAGAACTTCATGTATAAAAGTGATTTGAGTAGTAACATAGAAGTCAGGTGAGTGAAAACATCAAGATGTTGCTGGTAAACCCATTCAATGAGCATAAAAGAGCTAAAAATATAGTGGGCCCCATTTAGTATTGGTTTTCTTCCTGCTCTTTTTATGCTCAACTGAGTATGACTTAGGCAAACGTGCCTTTGCATGTTTTTAATATATTAAGTTTGATTCTGTGTTTAATTTTACTGATGCAAAGCTTAAGGGAACTTGGAAACTGGCCTCTTTCCTATCTGACTGAAGTAAACCCAGACTATTTCTACCTATTCACTGTGTGCTAGTAATAAGAGTGAACAGTTGTTATTCATGCTTCTGTAAAATATTGTTGCAATAGGTGATGTTAACATCAAGATGTCTTTGAAGAAAAGTAATCCCAGGTGATCTCCTGATATTTCTTTGTTTCCCAAAGCAACTGTAGTAGCTAATTTAGACTGATAGTGAGATTATTCAAGATAAACTGGTTGAAACTTCTGAGTGAAAAATCCATTTACTTATTTTTTTCAATACTGAAGTCATTACCAAAGAATTACAATGTGATTGTTTATTTACTCTCCAGGGCTTTTTTTTTCCTGGAAACTCTTTATTGCTAATATCAAAATAATTTTAAGAAATGCGTTCTCTGCAGTTACAATTTTACCTTTCTTTATTATAACCTTATGCATGTTAATATTACAATGAACATTAGTATGTACTCTGGAATGTTTTTTAGGACTTGAGAATAGGTAGGACAAAGATGAACACAGAACCAGGCATTAAGCTATTTTCTACAGTAGAAGGGAGTAATTTTTGCAACTCTATCATATTTGCATGTTTGTTTCCCAGCAACACATCTATAGAATAAGGTTTTTTGATTTTCACTCATTTGCTAGTTTAAACTATAATTAAATGAAATTTGAATGAAGGTTTTAATGCCCTTTTTTACTTTGCTGCCTTCCATCGTCCAACCAGAAGAGGTGACTGCTCACCCTTTGAAAAATCCCAGAATTCTGGGTCATTTTATATACTATTGAGAAACTTAAGTATCTTTTATTTAAATTAGTGTTTCTATAATAGGAAACACTGGCAGGGACCATGAAAGATAACTAGAGAAAGGAAAATCTGCCATGGTCCATGAATCTCAAGAAGAACATATAACAAGTTTTTGTGTCTCCCCTCCCTCTTTTCCTTAATTTCTCTTTCTGCCCCAGTAACAGCTGTGAGAATATAACACAATCTTTCAGCCAAAGGAGGCACTAATCAAGGATGCATATGGGGCCAAAATCTGCATGTGAGGCTGAGGCATACAGTGCATAAAAACAATTACTTATATAAGAAGCTTTCTCAAATTATTTTTGACGTAATACAGAAATACAAACTTCAGTCTTTACAGGTTAGATGGTAATATTTTATTTGTTGTCCTTTAGATGAAACTGAGTTGTGTCCCTTGGTAAAAACATCCATGGATAAAGCTTCAGGTTAATGCTCAAAAATGTTACCAAATTGCTCCATTTTGGAAGAAAACAAGCAAGTATATATGTATTTCAGATGCTATTTAACAAATGCGTTGAGAAATCAAATTTAAAGGCTCACTTTGAAATGGATATTAGAAAGAACTAAGTTATTCTAGTTTCTTTCATGTAAATTATGAATATTCAATTATATGACTGAGTTGATTATCATGAGTAACAGTCATCTCACCTAACTTACACCGTTTGAAGGAAAGGGTCTGCTACTTTTGTATTTTTTTCCCTCTTATAGTTGATGACAGCTGCAAAAAATCACAGAATCTGGTGAGTTGGAAGGGACCCACAAGGACCATTGAGTCTAACTTCTGGCCCTGCACAGCACCATCCCCAGGAGTCACACCATATGCTTGAGAGCATTGTCAAAAAACTTCTTGAGCTTTATTGCCCTTGGTGCTGTGACCACTTCCCTGGGGAGCTGTTCCAGTGCCCAACCACCCTCTGGGTGAAAAACCTTTTCCTAGTATCTAACCTAAACCTCCTCTGACTCAGCCTCAGGCCATTCCCTCCCCCTATTTTCCTAACTCCCAGTCTGAAGGTTTGTGCTGGTTCTGGCTGGGGTAGAGGGGTATGGGGTTATATTTTGGATTTGTGCTGGAAACAGTGTTGATAATTCGAGGATGTTTCTCTTACTGATGAGCAGTGCTTACACAGCACCAAGACTTTTTGTTCATCCTCAGTGAGGATGCTGGGGGTGCAGAAGAAGTTAGGGGGAGAAGAAGCTGTGACAGCTGATCCCAACTGACCCAAGGGACATTCCATACCATATGGCATCATGCTTAGCACATAAAGCTGTGGGAAGCAGGAGGAAATGGGTTACATTTGAAGTTATATTTGTCTTCTCAAGTCACTTTTACATGTGATGGAGATGGCTGAACACTTTTCTGCCCACGGGAAGGGGTGAGTAATTTCTGTTTTGCTTTGTTTGTTTGACCAGCTTTTGCTTTCCCTATTAGACTGTCTTAAACCCAACCCACGAGTTTTCTCACTTTTACCCTCCCAATTCTTTCCTGCATCCCACCAGGGGGAAGTGAATGAGCAGCTGAATGGTGTTTAGCTGTGGGCTGGGGTAAAAACCCAGCAAAGTTAAAAAACACACTAGGTAAAAGTGCTTATTTTTCTTCAGTGTGTAAGAAGGATCTCGCAAGACAATCTTAGACTGGATTCTTAAATCTTGGTTGCCTTCAGTCAAACAAATGTATGTCTTACCATATCAGATGGAAAAACAAAGAAAGATCTTTCTTTTAAATAAAGTAGGAATGACTAGCATTTTCTGCCATCATTTATACGGTTTAATTAAGCTTTTACTTCGGAACACTTTGCTTCTTTCCATGTTGTTCCAATTTTTCTTTTTCCTCTCTAAAGATTTTTTCCACCGTCTATTTTATTTTCCTTCCCTTTCTCTCAGTTGTTCTCTGACAGTGAGAAATTACTCTGATTCCTCTGTTCACAGAAACCAGTGAGTTTACTGTGCTCCTGCTAGTAAAGACGACGCGTTGCAACCCATGTTACCTTTAGATGGGTGTGATCACTGTGATCTAATGTATATTAACCTGTATCTGATATGCTTGAGAAATGAAATGTTAGCAGAAGTAAACAATGTTCCATCAAATTCCATTGAAAATTACTTGTATTTAAGGTTCCACATGTCCTTCCTTGACCTGGCTCCCAGGATTTGTAAGCTATGCATTTCTTTTGGTTAACTAAGTTGTATAATTTAGCTCTACAATTTTCTGAATGAGTGCTTGTATGGGAATACACAAGATTTTAACTCTGAGACAATCCTGTGTAAAGGAGCAACCTGTAATATAAGAAGATCATTGTGATGCCTTAAGAATTTCTAGGTTTTATTTTTCATGTATCTGTAGTTTTGGTGTACTACAAACCACTGAAACCTCTGCTCCCAGCACCTCTAGCCAAAACAATTTCCTCTGAATAGAAATCCAAGGACACATTCATTGCCCTAGAGCCTGAAAATATGTAAACAGCAGTGAGCTGGTGGGGGAGAAGCCCTGGGGTGGATAACATTATCACCTAAGGGTGTGACTGGAGAATTAAAGGCCAATACACTAATATTACAGAACTTGTAAGAGGTAGGGAACTCGTGACCCAGCATAAATTTTGGGTGCAGCCTCACAATGGGGCTTTGTTAGCCCTGAATGAACCTTGAAGGCAAATTCAATAAATTTGTCCCCTTTTCATTCTCCTAACCTGTCTTGGCCTCTGTTTCAAGTAGCCTGTTTTAGATATCAATTGAAAGAAATTTAACAACATATCATATACGTCTTTGTATTTATCTTTCAGTCCAGAAAGAGTTTGCTTACCTGTTAGCAGTGTTTTTTGAGATAGACACAGAAATATTTTCAAAGTACTGGGTGAGCAGAGTGACATAAAATGGACAATCTCACCTATTATGGGTCTGTCATGGTACTAGAAACCCCCTTGCCTTGTGATTTAGACAAAGTTTAGATGCAAGGAATGGGGGATTGCTTTATTACTGGGATATGGGGTGACATATCAAGTGATAGTTATTATTATTAGAAAACTGTCACAGAAAACCACAAAATTTACAGAAATTTTTAAAACTCTTGATAATTAAACTGCATTTCATCTTTTTACTCTCTTTTCACAAACAAATGTTTAATATTTTTTCTTATCTTCAGATATCAAGTGCTGCATTTGTTCTCACAGAAACAAGCAATCTCTTCTGTTAGTCAAGATCCAGACTCATTCCAAAATATATCCTGGACTTCCTGTATAAGCAATCTTAGTCTTAAATTAGCAGTTTAATCTTGACTTGAAAGTGAAACCCTCTCTCTTCATTAAACTCAGCTGTGAACTATTGAGACAAGAATTGCTCTTTATGAAGAGATTTTATAACTCATATCGTGATAAAGCCTTGATCCTCTTAGGGTTGCTGTGAAATTATAAAATGAACAAAGCTAAAATTAAAACCTTTTTTTAATCTAGCAAATATCACTGAATAAAATATAAATATACATACATATATATATATATACACATAAATGCATAGCAAGAATTTTTCCTTCCATTTTAAAAAATGTGTCTTTAAAGTTATATTAGCAAGAAAGTAAAAATCATACTGATGGGTTAATCTGCTATGTCTGCAGTGTACACAATCTCTAAACAGCTATTCAGGCACTTTGAGATTTTATTTTGAACAGGATTATTCCCAAAGTGCTCTGAACATTACTGTTAGGAGCAGCAAAAACCAGGATGCTGGGCTATGTAAGTACTAAGGGGATGTCACATCAGCATCAAAAGTATCTGAAAGATGTAAAAAGAAATCTGGTAAAACATACGAACTTTTAAACAGTGCTTTGTGTACACCAATTTCTCTCTTCAGTGGCCTTAATATTCATAGTACTTAGATGAACTGGAAAATAGGAAACACTTTACTGTTCTCTTAACTTGTTCTTTTAAAATCAGTGAATTCTGATGGATTGTAATTTACTGCATGGTTGTAAAAAAAAGCTAGATAGATCCCTGAGAAGGACATTTTCAAGAGGAAGAATTTGGTCTTGAGAATTTAACCTGAGATTTAATAACCATCAAGAAAATTATTAGCATAGGCATTGTTGACTCTAGACTACATTGTAGATTACACATCAAAAAAGGAGGGCAGATTATTTAAATGTTTCAAAACATTTTCAGGTTTCCTTAAGATGTGAAAATTTAAAATTATTTTTAATGTTAGTTTTATCGGTATTATAATGTTCAAAAATTATTTCCTTCATTAAATAATATAAATTGTAGTTTGGTACATCAATTCATGATTAAACGTTTTCCAATTTATTTCCAAGTCTTGTCATTAGTAATTATGTTACATTGTACTCCCTATTCTCCTATATCTTACCTTTTTCCACTTGAGCTTCAGCGACATCTTTGTGAAGTAATTTCTGTGTAAAACTTCTGCAGATAAGAGGATTTTCTAAGCTATGCACTGAAGTAGGGACAGAAATTAGGAGGTTTCATTTTGCTCTCCATCCCAAAAACCTAATATTAGGACTTAATGATCATGTTTCTCCTTAACAATTTCATTCACCTCTTCTCTGGCTTCTGCAGGTTATCACCTCACATCCCTACTCAAATGAATCCTGCTAAGAATATCTTACCTACCTAGTACTTTGACGAGTCACAAAAAGATCCTCTAAGGTTTTCCAGAGATTAAACTATCAGAACTCTATAGAAACATCGAAGTTTTATTAGAGCTATTCTAAAATATACAAATGAATATTATATTCCTTTAAAAAAATCTGAAAGTAACAAAGAAAAATTAATGGAATAGTCTAGCGCTTATGTTAATTATTTTGAATTTTGTTTAGATTTCTTTGATTTACTTATGTTCTTTCCCCTTTACATAAGAAAGAAGAGGTAGTAGAAGTAGTAGAAGGAAGGATTTCTTTAGGAAAAATTAGAATGAGATCAGGAAAAGGCAATTTTAAAGCTTCTGTTAAAAATACATATTCTTACAGCAAAGATTTTTAAGAATTCTTTTCACTGAACCCTTCAAAATAAACTCAAACCTGTATTGCTTTTGTTTTTAAAAGCAGTTTAATTTTTTATTGCAAAATGAATTTTGAAATTGTTGAAATTCCTGCTTCTGTGTCTTAGATTAAAATTGATAATTTCTTAAACCAAAGTAAAATTAATTTGAAATTCAAGCTGAAACTTTTTTTTTTTTAAAAAGATACAAAAGACTTAGTGCCTGCTCTTGTATATCTCCAACTTTTCCCAATATTGTTTGTGGCTTCGCTCAGTCTCGAGTCCGGGCAGCACGCCCCAAAGCCACAACGAAAGGGCGAGCTGTCACGCTGCACACACGCCGGGCGTGCCCCGGCAACAAAGCTCACTGGCCGGTCTGCGGAGTCCCCGGGGTCAGAGGCAGGCAGGAACTGAGGTGGGACAGAAGAATGTACGGCACGCAGTCTGCAGGCTTCCAGGGATTTTATTTAGGGTCTTCGGGTGAAGGTCCAGGGGCGGTGAAGGGGGACAGAGAACAGTGGCGGACAAAGGGCTAGAAGTCTGGAGGCTTCGAGCCCCAAACAGACAGTTGGCAGGGATTATAAGGGAAGGGAGAAAGGGAGGGGTTAGCTCCGGAGAGCCAACCTGGGAAGGCCGAGGGAAGAGGGAAAAGGGTACAAACCAATAGTCTCGTGATGGGGGAGGGTACATAACTCAAAAGAACCAACCACGTACAGTACTAAGGAGAACAAAGGAAAAGTTTCTAGAACATAATCCATATAGGGAAGGGGTCAGGGGAGAGAGCAGAGCCAATGATCTCCAGGTCCAGTGCATGCTTAATTTTCCAACCACAGGGGCTCATGGTTGGTTTCCACAGGTCTCCATGACCTAACAGCTCAGGCTGTCACAGCCCCCTGCGGCTGGTCTCTCAATTACTAAAACTTGCAGGCATGCACTGCTACAATTGTTAAATGAGAATCTGTTTTCACTAAAAGTTAAAGGATGCCATGTGCAGCAAGCTAATCAGTGAATATTCAGTATGCTAACCACAACATTAAATTCTTATATTGATACATTTGCTGTGGGGCTCACCTTGCATGAATGTATGTCTGTAAATCAAGCAAGGATATTGTCATAGTCTGGGGAGTTAAACAGTTAATTCCAACAAAATATTTATTTCAATACAGAACAGCAATATAAGATAAATCAATAGAATTAGGCTCTGTTTCTTCAAATAGAATATATTACATTACAAAAGTCTATAAGCGCCTTTGTATAGGCAACAGTGTCCCTTCCTCAGGTCTGAGTCTGGCTCCTTCTGCTTACTGGTCCATCTAACTACTTTCTATATATAAGGTTATAACTGGTTTTGTTTAATGAGTATGTTTTGCGCTTTCTCAAAAAAGATTTCATATTCTTCCTGATAATTTGTCTACATTATGATCAATGGCGTTATTTACTATTTAGAATAGGATAGTTGGCATGATTTAAGATTTCTTTTGTATTACTACAATAAATCAACATTTTTCATGTTTAGTGTTTCTATTATAATATATAGAGGTATCAATTTCCTTTGCTTTTTTTTTTTCAAATTCATGTATGTTTTTTTAGAGAAATGCCAGGCTACATCTACCATAAGTGCTAAAAGAATACCTAAGGATTTTAAAACTTCAATTTCTTTCATACTTTTACAATACTTTTGTGTATGTGAAAACCCCAAACATTAGATGTACAAATCTATATATTGGGAAAAAATGCTGAAGTTTTAGCAGCCTTGGAATTACAATCCTGGTTGTATTTTTGTGGTTTTTCTCTGCTCAGAAATTACATATTTCCTTTGTTTCCATTCTTACAGGAAATGAGCAAAAATTTCTAGCAGGATGTTTTGTTATGTATTCCACATAGATTGTCATGGAATAAGTTTAATTCAGTAAGTGTCTCCTTATTTATTTTGTATTCAGTGTCTTCTTTGAACTGGTGTTATTCATGTAGTCAGCAATCAAACAGAGTAGATGCCAGTCAACAATGTCTGATTATTAAAGAAATGTATGGTAAACTGCCAACATTTTCAGTATATTACTAACAATGTAGTCATAATTGTCATCCTGTAGGTCCCTGCAATATATTATAAAAAGACTACAACTCTGCTTGAAATGCTTGAGTTCATTATGTATGATTAATAGAGTGATTACAGCTCATACTTGAAGGCTGACATTTGAAATCTCATTGCTGTGTCATCTTTAAGGACAGAAATTATTCTTATAATTTCTCGATATATTTGCCATTCTATCTCTGAGTCATCTAACTATTCTGATTCCTCTCTGCCTTCCAGAGGTCCTCTGCAGTATTGCTTTTGATTTAGCTCCTTCAGAGCATTCTGCACCCTCATAAAGCAGAAATGTTAACTGACTCCTTTTGGAACAGGAAATCTCAACTCAATAAAACCCACTTCTAAAACGCTGCATATGCTTTTTTTTCTCATACAGGTCATGAGAAGACCTTGTGTTTCACTGTATCAGATGACTTACTGGCATCTTCTGTAGCTTTTGACAAAACTTCCGATAAAAAAAAAATTAATGATTAGAATACATAGAAAGGCTCAATTTTGTTCTCTCTGTGTCTATTATTATCAATACATGTTTCCTCAAACAAAAATGCTTGATGTAAACAAGGATGTCTATTTCTTGAAATAAAATGAACTTTTTTCCTTATTTAAACTTGTAAGATCATTCAGATATTGCTATTTTTTCATTCACTAAAGATTTGGTGGAAGAAACTAATAATTTCTTAAAGTCTGCTTCCCCAAGATAACACAAATCTAATTTGCATTTGCAGAGTGTATCCAATATCTGCCATTTCCTTCTCTCTTTACTCCATTTTCCCTCAAGCATTTTTCAAATATAATTATCTGTACAGAGGATAAATTACCTCAGTGAGTAAAATCCTCTGATAGAAGTTCACTTCTGTACAGCTATCAAAGAATATTCCAGAGAGGGGAATAAGAGGTAAATAATAAATTTCAAACCTCTAAAAAACCTTTGTCAGCCACAAGGCTTTTCTTTATCCACCGTGGTGCTCTGGCCCTTCTGTCCTTGGCTGTGAGCAGAGTTCAGTTCAACAGCAGCTCCTACCTGAGCAGGTTGCACACCTCCTGCCATCCTGCTCTGCTTCACTAGAGGGACATCAGCCACATGAGAGTGGAAGACCACAGTAACACGATAAAAATTTCAGTGCTATGTCTGTATATCTCTCTTTAACAAAGATAAAATAGGAGGACTTCATAACTCCTTATGTCAGGAAGGCCAAGAGAGCAAGATTTACCAATAGCTGTGGCTTGGAACTTAGTGCTTTTCATGCCTTGTTAGTGCAGGAAGGTATCTGGAAAATGGAAGTAAATGTAAAATTTGCCAAAAATCCCCCAGACTTTCTTTCTGTAGGACAGACTGTGAGGTAGTAAATTGTAAAAAAACCCCATGTATCCTATCAGATAAACAATATTAAAAGGCTCCAGGATTTGTTGTGAGATGATTTTTACCTGACTTAAGCCAGTTAAAAGCTAACATCTGTGTTTTGCACTTTTATGATCAATGAAAAAAGACAAACACTCTCATAAGGAGATTCATCCACTTATTTCATACGGATGTCTTTTGATGGAGTAAACTCCACTGAAAAGTGATTCACTTCTCCTCATTGACTACAGAAGGATTTCGCATGACTGATTTACTGTGATAGTTTTACCATGACTCTATTTAAACAGTGATACAGAAGCAAAGCCACCGTGATTTCATCTATATTCAGCCTTGGCTCATCCTATAATACTACTTTGTATTTAAGACTTATAAAGACATAAGTTTAACTGTCTTTATTATGTATATGCAATATATCTTCTTTTACAGTTTATTTCTCTATGCTTGGGAAATTGCCAGTATTTCGGTTATTGGACATATATAAATAGTAGAGTTTCTAATTCAAATTAGTTTTGAGTCTCTTTTCAAAGAATAGAACTCAGATTGGGTTCTCTTACTATTGCTGAATTGGGATTTAAAATAATGTTTTCCTTTGAAGAAAAAATTGGTTTAGCATGATTACTGGAATGAACGTGTGTGGATCCTGTCCACATTTCTTCATTTGAAAAAGCTAGTGGGACAGAACTGCATGATATGTTTATCTAGTTACTTGAATCCATTTAACATACCTAGAAATATCAGCCCAGAACCATGATATCTGGCAGAATTTATGTGGTGCTCTTTCGAGACACTGAACAAATATCCAATTTCACCAGCAGGAGCTGGCCCAGGGACTGCCATGATTTTCTTCTGCAATATCCATTTTCTCCTGTCTAAACACTCCAGTGTGCTCAGCCCAAGTCAAGACAATGCAGAGTTCTGTAACACAGTCATTATATCTGTTCATACAAGTGTTCTGTTTAACCCTATGTGAGATGAATATTTATGCCTTTAATTTCCAAGTTTGTGGAACATTGAGGGATCCTTGTGTCATCTAGACCAGCCTCTTGGACAGTAATGACAATAAGCATTCCACAGCATAATTCTGTTGTGTACTAAAATTTATTTATCAGAGAAAAAAAAAAAACACTTAAGGTAAATGATGAAGAATCAACTTTAATATTTGCAAAGAAGAATCAATAGTTAATTGTACAAATTTGGAATAGGGACATTCAGAAAGTTTGCTTATGTTAATGTTATGCTTATGTATTATCTTAGAATAAGATAATGGTTTTTTTTCCAGTGGTGTTCTGATGACAAACATGGGAAGATTTCACTTTTCCAGCATGTTGTAGTACCATATGATACAGTCTCAAAGAATATATTACACATGAAGAAATTTTATTTGTACTTAAGTCCAAACAAAGTATGATATCCATTTTTCCTGTTATTAAATCTTCTTAATAATTTTGAGGAGTCTCAGCACTTATAAGGTATTAAAGATGGATTAACAAGATGCAGTGCTAGCATCCCTCTGACTTTTTTATGGAAATATTTTTTTTTCATATGCAACTCATTCAGCCTTAAGATTCTGTAAGAATCCTAGCTTTCCTTAAAAAGATCAAATTTTGGTGTAATAGGTGAGTTGAAATAATTCAAGAACATTCTGGAAACTGAAAAGCCAACTGAAGAATAAAAATTACCACAAATGACAAAAAAAATGGTCAGGACTTCTAATTTATGAAATATTTTTCTTCTTTTCCCATAGCTTTGCAGAGAAACAGGTAGATTCATTTGCAAGTTGTGAGCCACTACTTTAGACCTTATTTTACTTTCTTTTGCCTTTTATTCACAGTAGTGATTCCTACTCACATCCTTTTTTTTCCATATATCATCTCCTTTCTCTGCTTTTCTGGGTGATTTGCTTTCAATCAGTTATTTAAAAACAATTCTCTGCTTAATTTAAGATTAATTTCTCTACCTTTATTTAAACTAAGCTGTTTCTATATAATGAGAAAGTGAGAAAAAGAAGAGGATTTTATTTTTTTTCTGACTTTGCCGGAAACATTTAAGGAAACAAGAGGTTCTGTTTCTATTACATGAGATTAATTTTATTTTTAATTTTTTTGCTCAACATTTTTAGAATGTCTATCAAACTGTGAAGAGCTGTCAGTACTATCAACCCTTCAAGCTAGTCTTATAAAGCTGTAAATTTTATGGATCTTTACAGAGTGTAACTGAAGTAATTCAAATACTGGCAGTTCAAAGTTCTTAAAATGCTCTTTAAAATGGGAGGATTATTAATTATAATCACATCTGATTTGCAGGCATAATCTTCACACAGTGTATTTTATTAGTTTAGCATGTTAAACCAGATTATAAAACCAAAGCAACATGGTTGGGGAAGATTACTCTCTCAGAATCTCAGTACTTCAGAATCTCAAGACTGCAGTTCTCCTGTCACCCAAGAGTGTACCTTCTGTCACACAATTCAGCATGGATACACAGTACCAAGGCATAGGTAATGATTAAATGGCTTCTTTTTAAAACTGATGATCTGGCAGCACTCATCAGCCAATTTCTGTCTCCTAGTTTTAATGTCAGGAAATATGTAGCCTAAATGAAACTATAATTTCTCTTAATCCAGAATGACACGGTCACACCTTTGAATTACTTTGCAAAATGCAGCACAATAACAGACCCTAACTATCCTGCTGTGCTGATATTCAAATTCTCTTTCCTTATGATGTTAACATATGGAAAACTATACAGAAGAAAAGAAAAAGAGGTAGGAGGAGGCACTTCACCTCTGAGGACTGCTGAGCAGGGACAGAATCCAGTTGTTAAAGACAAGACTATGCCTAGCAAGGGAAGTGTCTGGGGGACAGCATGATGGGGGAGCTTCTCACTTCTTCTGTGAATCCTGCATGACCAAGGTCCATCTCAAGGCAAATCCAGCAGGATGGATGTAATGTTCATCATATTCTACTTTACAGAGTTGCTGCTTGTATGGTTGGCTCTTACTTTTTGATCAGCATTGGCAGAAAATGTTGAAAAACAAGTCGAAAATGAGTCAGCTCTATGCTCTTGCAACAAAGAAGTCCAAAGACTTACTGGCTGCATTAGAAAAAGAAATGGAAATAATACATTTTAATTAATTCAGTAAAAGAACCAAAACAACTAAACCCCAAACTTATCTTTGAAACCCTGTACTAAAGCTCCAGTGACATTATGCATAGGGGAAAAATAAGAGCACTGAGTGCTTTGAAATACGGTAGAGATGTAAAAAATAGTGTCAGAGGCTTCCCAAGATAACATTTACAGAGTGTTTTGACATACAGTAAAAAGATGTTTCTTGCCCTTCAAGATTGCTCTTATTTTAGATGACATGTAAACTTGAATGAGTGAGATGAAAAATACGTGAGGAAAAGTTAAATTATTTCCTTATGAAGTTCCTGATAATGGGATAATGTTATCTTTTTCTTCTTAAAGTCCTATTTTGGAAAATTCCTTTTCTCTGTTTTGTCTCTGATGATTGTTGGAAGAATGTCTGTGCAGCAATGCTATAAAAATAACAGGAAGCCATGGAATGATACAATCCTGTTTAAATATCTTGGCATCATTTAGTCAGCAGAGCCTTATATTGTTATGAACCTATTGTTAAGCAATACCTTCTGTCAAAGGAAAACAAAAATCACTAAAAACTTGTGTAATCCTTTCTCTCAAATGTGGAAGTTTCTCCTGAACAAGATGGTCTAAAATCAGGAGCAGTTATATTCAGCTCCTGGTAAGACAAGACTTCTACAGGAATAGTAAGAGCTTTTGGTCAGATGATCAATTTCATCTGATTAAATGTGTCTAAGTGGTGGATTGACCATAGCTGGATGCCAAATACCTACCAAAAGTGCTCTATCATTCCCCTCCACAACTGGACAGAGGAGAGAAAATATAACTAAAGGCTCATGAGTTGAAACAAGGACAGAAGATCACTCATCAGTTACTGTCATGGGCAAAAAAGACTGAATTTGGGGAAACTAACTGAAAATATTACCAATCAAAATCAAATCAGGATAATAAGTAAAACAATCATAAAAGCACCTTTTCCTCACCCTCCCTGCTTCTCAGACTCTGTCTTCTCCCCCTCAGCAACACAGAGAAGTGGGTAATGGGGGTTATGGTCAGTTAATCACAGATTGTTTCTTGCACTGCTTCCTCCTATGGAGAGGATTCTGTTCCCTGCTTCAGCATATGGTCCCTCCCATGGGAGACAGTCCATGAATATTTCCAGTGTGGGACCTTCCCACAGGTTACATTTCTCCATGAACTGCTCCAGTGTGGGGCCATTTCACAAGGTACAATCCTTCAGGAAAAAGGCTGCTCCAGCATGGATCCCCCAGTAAACCTGCTGCCACATGAACTCCTCTCTCCACATGTCTGCAGATCCCTGCCAGGAGCCTGCCCCAGCATGGGCTTCCCATGGGGTCACAGCCTTCTCTTGGGCACACTTACTCCAGTGTGGGGCTGCTCCAGGGGCTGCAGGTGGATTTTTGCATCCCCATGGATCTCCATGGGCTGCAGGGGCACAGTTGCCTCACCATGGTCTGCACTCCAGACTTGCAGGGGAATCTCTGCTCTGGCACTTGGAGGACCTCCTGTCCGTCCTTCCTCACTGACCTTGGTGTCTGCAGAGCTGTTTCTCGCATGTTCTCACTCCTATCTTCTCTGGCCACAATTATTTCTGGACAATTACAGGGGTTATTCATTCTTGAATACATTATCACAGAGGCACTACCACCATCTCTGGTTGGCTCAGCCTTGGCCAGCAGTGGGTCCTTCTTGGAACCAGCTGGTGTTGGCTCTGTCAGACACAGCATCTTCTCAGGATGTCACCTCTAGAGACCCCATATTACAAGAACCTTGCCCTGGAAACCAAAGAAATCTTTCACATTCTTTGTATGTGGAATAAAAAATGTTTTAAGGAAAGAAAAAAATCTGTTTTAAGAGATGTAAGATCTGAAGAAAAATATTAGATCCTGTGACAGAGGCTTCCTAAACATATTAAGAAAATTTTGTTAGGGAATTAAGAAGAAATCAATGCATATTGTGTTTGAAATTAAGCGTTTCCTTGTTATGCTTGCAGTTTACATATTACAGAGCCAAAGACAAAGGAAGCAGAAAACTGCTTATCGGGAATATAGGAAATTATATGAGTGAGAAGAAGAAAATAAAAGTAAGATAGATTTCTAGAAATAATTCTCCAGACTAATCTTTCTAGATCTTTTTTGTATCACAAAGGTCTTTGTCTAATGAATGCATTGGATAAAATGTAGAACAACGTTGGCAATGCTTATCTGAGGATTTCACAGTGCTACCAACGATCCATTTCTCTGTAGATAGCAAATTTACCTATACTTAGCTACATTAACATAGAATTCATTTTTTTATTCATTTGTTTATTCAGAAATTCAGCCTAATTGAAACAAGAGGTCATTATTCAAAATAAAATCAGAAAAATATTTTGAACTCAATACCATCCAATATATTGTAAGAGAAAACACTGGAGCAAGATAAACAATATTGACATGGAGGCTGAAAATCCCATACAATGAAAGGAGTAATTTTAGTGCAAACCTGAGAATCCATACTAAGGATTCCTGCTAAGATATAACTTTGCTGTCCCATTGTATACTTGTAGCCTTTTTCTAGCTGCTGATTGCCATCTGTACATGAGGGATTCACCATACACAACTGACATAATTAAGAAAAGCAGTATATCAACTAACTACATTAATTGCTTTTCGTACACACTGTGCGATTAAAAAAATAATAACACACCTCTTCCCAAACTGGGTGTCCTTCCTAATGGAATAAAGAGCACTCTAAAAGGTCAATGGGAAAGAATAACAGCTGGTAAAGACACAATTGATCACCCTTTTCTCCTCCCCTGCTTCTCTCATTCACATTCATGCACACATATCCAAACCACCCATCCTTCTGTTTGGCTGAGCTCAAAGCATCTGTGGTAAGGAGGCCTCTGCTCAGTTTTCTCTACTTTTCAAAAACAACCATCTCAAATATGTTCCTGGTTTAAGGGGCTAAAGTAAATATAAGGTCATCTTCAATGTAATTCTTACAAGTGGCTTTTCTGAGACATTCAGAAAATGCATTTCAAGAACTGTTATTTTGTAGCCTTTCTTATTTTGTAGCCTTTCTTATTTGCTAGTGTAATGATAATATCATGCCACAAAGAGAGGCATTACAGTTTTCTAAGATTATTCAATTGTGGTTTACAGCAAAATACCTGTAACATCCAAAGAAATGTACTTTAAAAAAAGCACATTTTAGGGTCACTGTCCCACCATCCTTTGAAATATAGCAGTGGCAGCACATTGTACCTTGTAACTTTACTTGACTGACAGACAACTGGGAGAAGCCAGGGCTAGCTCTGAAATTAGAATCAAATCAACAGCCCAAGATTTCTGATACCTGCTACATGAATAAATATTTTGTAGTTTTACCTTAAAGCACTGTGTACTTAGGTAAGATAATCACAAAGGTGCTTCCCCAGAGGCTTCATAAAAACTCAAGAGATCTGAGATATTGTTACTTTCACTTCTGTCATCAAAAAACCAAACATTTTTTGGGTGACAGAGATCATTTGTTAAGTCAGCAACCATTTGGGAAGCTATTTTCCAACAATAAACCAAGGAAAAATGGAAAAGGATAGAAACCAGACAGGAAAACAAGTCAGGATGCTTTGCTAATTGCTCCCAAAATAAGGTTTCTGTAAACAACAGCAAAACCCAGCCCTTAAATATTGACAACTCCAAAAAAAAAATTAGCAAAGAACCTCATTGGGAAAAGAGATAATTAATAAATTAGCAAGCTGGCTATGAAGACATCGGATATTTCTTAGTATCAGATAGATACTGAATATAAAATAGATAGAAGGAAAGCAGAACAGCTCTGTTCCTACCAAATTTTCACCAACAAACACGAATAATATCTCAGGGAAAAAAGGGAAAACTATTTGTCTTCTTGTAAATTGTTCATGTTGGTTTGCCAGATTTTTTTTGAAAAACAAGTTATTTTGGTATGGACTACTAATTTTATTCCTGTATTTAGTTAGGAGGGATTGTGTCTTTCCAAAAGGGAGTAAACTTTTTGTGGAACAAATTTTTAATGCCAACTGATTTGTGAAACAGAACCTTCACAATAACACTGAAAAGAAGGGAGTCTGTTTGCAGCCAGTTTGCAGGAAGTATTTGCTGAACATGCTAAATCCTAAAAACTAAAGTAACATTTCAGAAGACTATCAAGTTCACAATTAGCTTTATCTACAGACCAGGCATTTTGGATATTCTGTGGCTGAGGACTACCAGGCAGAATTTGGACATCTGCAGCCGTGAGTGATATGCGTATTTAGTCAGGACCCAGACAGATCCAGGCAGCTACAGCCAATATGCATGACAAGTTTTAACACTAATTATCTTGTTAGACAAATTATGCAAAATATAATAGCTTCCAAAACACAGATTTCATTATATTAAGGTTAATTTCTGAGAAACCCCATTGTTTATTCTCACACTGTGTCCAAATGCATCTGAGTTAAAAATGTAGCAGGGAAAAGTAGGGTTTGATTTCACACTTCCTGTGAGATGTGGTTTGTCTGCTCAGTTCATGTTACTCAGGAATTAGAGCTCTTTGAGAAGGTTGGGAGTCATGGGGCATGCTAAAATACAACAGTGACTTAGTTATGCATCATCCTATTTTTGTCACATCTGTTAGACTGAGGAAACTGGAAATTGGTGCCATAGCATGGAATAACTGCAAGGCTCTGGATGTTGTCTTAAAATGAAGGATTATTTAGCCAGCATTGTAAACTTTCTAGACAGGTGTTCTCATGCTCTGTCACACATTAAGAACAAATCCTTGGTTGTTGTATGGCTTCTGTATCTCAGAGCAGAAATGGCTCTAAACTTGGTTTGGCTTTGCAGAAATATAAATTCTGATGAGAAGACTGAAGAACAGAGTGCTGAGTAAATTGTGCTGCTGAAATCCTGATGCGAGAAGAAAATCCTCATGTCTGGACACATCTTGTAGCACTGAAAGATTGATTTGTGTAACTCCATTTGGTTTTCAGGGGACTGATAAGCTAGAGCATTGTGACTCACTTTGTTCATCTGTGATCTGGAATTCCCCTGCAATCAATCCAGAGGTTGCTATGGCTCAATTGAAGCAGATCCTGTCAGAGGAAAGCAATGATTCTCTTTTCTAAGCTTGATCCAAACTCATGGGAGCTTTCACGACAGCTATCATCCTTCTTGCTAGATCAGGTCAGTCTTGTGTGACACTATCACCATTCCACAGTCAGAAAGAAAAATAAGGAGGTAAAAAATGCTATAAATAAATTCAGGCTGCAGAAAATAGTGATGGAATATGAATTTCTAATAGGATTTTTTTTCTTGATTATTTATTCACAGCTGGCCATATAGGAAAATATCTACAGAGCTCTGGCAGATCAATTGTTGCTTAAGTCTATTGTGGTGCACTAAGTAAAGAAACCAATCCAGACAAATACTCTTAATCCTGTGGGGGGGTTTTGTGAGCATCTCATTGCAAGTTCTCCATGTTAGTAATTTGGTTAGACACAGGACAAATATACTGAGAACTAGCAATATTTTGCCTGATGGGGAAAGTGCATAGTTTTACCTTGCTGAGACAAGCATTACCTCTTTTTAGTGTGAAATTACTTTTCTGCCATGTTTCCTTAAAAGTATTCATTGTTTTACCACGCCTGTCAGTAACTTGATTTACCAGTCTGTTTGTGCAAAAACAGATTTCTGCAAGTAACATCCAGTACTGGAAAGAATTGGAAAGAACATTTATATAAATACTATGTGTCTGCATCTGATCAAAGATCTTTAAAAATAGGAAGACCATGCCCAAAAGATTACATTTAGGCTACTTGATCTCCTGTGCCTAATGACTGCTAATCTGTTGTAGTTTAATCATACTCTTCTTCACAGACAATTTACAAAAGAAGTTTGTGAATTTATGTATTTTTACACTTTTAAATTTAAGAGTTCTAGCCATAAAATGTGTGTTAGTCCTCTGAATCATATTTCTTGTTTGTTCTTTCTCATGATGGCCTTTAAGAAAACATTGAATAAACTTTAAAAAGACAATGTGTTAGAATATTAATGCAGATGAAGTATCTATTAGCAGCAAAATGCACAGGCAGAGAATTTCCTGACCCTTCTTCTACTGCCAATGACCAGGGTTTGTTCTCTGGCAGAAAGAAAAAACTCTTATCAAAGTTTGGATGAGAAAAAAACCATATTTGTTATTTTCTGCATAAATTGTACAAATATTAGTTCAGTGAGAATGAAACCCACAACTTCCTTCATGATGCAGATTTTTTAAAAAATAAGCTCTGATCAACACTGTATTTTGTGAAGTGTGTTAAGCAAGACTGGACAACAACCATGGGATTTAATCCCAGAGTCCTAACTGTGAACTACAAATGGTTTCAGTGCATGTATTTGGCATTGGCACCCTCAGACTGCTGAGCTATATGGCCCATCAAAATCTGGCCAGCTCCCAGAACATGCAGAATGTGTGGAACCTGGGTAGCTTGAAAATTAACAGAAAAGCAAAATAAGACAGGTTTTAAATTTAAATATCTTAGACTCTCTTTGATACCTAAGACCTTGAATAGAACTTGCTATAATTTATCAGCTTTGGTCAAAGACCAAGCATTTTGTTTTGTGGTTTCTGAGTGAAAATTAATTAAGCCAGATTTGACCTATAAGAGGCAATAAATCTGATTGTGGAATGTTAATTGCAAAATTATTTCTTGAGAACATCTTTGAGGCTATTTCAGTTTGAGATTTTGCTCAAGAATCTGATTCAACTACTACTGTAGTTGAAAGCTTAATATGAATTACCACATACAGAATAGTTATTGAATTCAAGATTACCGTATTAAAACCAGATACATAACTTCAGTTTTAGTTTCCATTAAGGAGATTTACTTTTTCTAGCTAATGATATAGTTTTTAGAAAATGCTATAGCTAATAGAAAACAAAATTGACAAAGAAGAAATTGAAGATGGCTATTGCTTTCCCTTAAAGAAAAAAACTGCTGCTCTTTTTCAGTTTCACTTTTGGCTTATGTGGTTCTAGGTTTATAAATCAACTTCATATTCAAAGATAATTTAATGGATACAGGCGGGGTCAGAGGATTTTTTCTGAACATTCACAATTTCCTTCAATAAGTATAGGATGATACGCTAAACCGAAAAGTTCATTTGTGTTCAGTGATTCATCTTTATTTTCCTCTAATAAATGCTTGCCATCCAGGGATTGGCATTGCTTGATGTTAAATCAGGAAATAAGAAATAAGAAATAAATATATCTTTATTAATTTCATAAAGGGAAAAAACTGACTTCCTAACTCTGAATTTAATTCAACCTGTACATACTTAGTAGAAAATAATTATGTTATCCTTATTTTATTTAGTTTATTTTCCTCATAGGGATGGGCACAAGAAATGAAATTGGTGAATTAAATATTATTGTTACAATGAACAAATAGCTATTATGGAATACCTAACTCAATTTACTGGAAACAGAATTCATAACACATATCTCTGGAAATTAATACAGCAACATATTTTTAGTGATTACTTTCATGATTTGAGAAGCTGCATATCTAGTGAATAAAAAATTTAGTTTTCTTGATATAAAGCATAAAAGTTATTAATAATAAGCAGTTTCTAGTTTCTGTCTGACTGTAATGTAAATACATAATTCTCAAAGAAATATTATTCAAAGAATTTACCACCCAAAATGCCACCTATCCCACAGAATAGGGATTAAAAAAACCAAAATATTTAAGACTTCCTTATAATTATTAAATCCTGCATAGTTATTTAATTATAATTGATTAATTCATTATCTTTAAAATGTAACTAGACATTATTGCCACGTCATACAGACAATATATTTAATCTTAAATGTATATATTCCTACACTTCTAATAATATTTTTTCTACTTGCTTAGGTTGTCCTGTCAGAAGAACACTATTTGAATCTTTAACTTTCTAATTTTAAGAAAGTGGTTCTACTTAACCAGTAAAAAGCAGCATGGATTAGTCCAGCAAATTAATAAATAGGGAACTGTGGCACCATTGGGATTTTTTTGATAGTTCCAATGAAACAAAACCCAAGAGGAAACTTGCCAAAACTAGTGGCTAAAAGCAAAAAATAAATCCCAATGACTGACACATGTTTTTTATCATTCAAACACCGTTTTATCAATGGTGTGATACTGATCTGCTCATCAGTATCACACTATTGTGATGCTGTACATCAGTAAAACTACAGACTTTTAACAGCTTCCCTGGATTTGCAGCTGTAAAAACAACTTTCAGCTAGTCAGCAACATTTTTTCGAACACAGTTTAGGAATAGCACTTTATTCTCCACTGGTTTACTGGGTCATCCTAAAATAAATTCAAATACATTTTTTATTAAAATCTATTTTTTTTTTAATCTATCCTCTCATCATCTATTTTCAGGTGAGAAATTTCACAGATAGTATTTCAAACAGTGTCAATAAAAAGGGTGAAAATATTTTAGCCAATGTAATATTTAGGACATTAATAGTGAAATATTTTACTTTTGTGGTGTTTAAGACTGTGATACAGGGAAAAATTCTTCAAAGATCAGTTTTTACCCAAAGCCTCCCACCCTTCTGTACAGGACAGAATTCCTTTTAGACATTGCAGGATTTGAAATGTGATTTTTTTATAGCTATTGCACGGGACACAGTGATTCTACTGTCTCTGTAGCCTCCTGGTAGGACAGACATTTGTTAATAATAAGAATTATTTTCTCTCAGAATCGATAGTCTTATTTTATTGCATGATGCTATTGCTGTGTTGCATGCAAAGGCGAGGACAACTCTCATTAAAAAAACCCACACTTGTCATTTCTTTGCAATAATATTCAAAACAAAATGGGACTTTTATTCAGAGCATTCTGTTCTATTTCTCTCACAAGCTTAACCTAAAATAATTGGTCTTTTGCACAGATTAAGTTGGATTTTCAGGGATGATGACAGCCCCACACTCCTGTTGATTTATCTCTCAGACACATTCATCGTATGTGTTAAGCTGTATCACATAATGGTTACTGCTCAGGAGCACTCACTACAGAGTTTTATCCTAAGGAAGACTGATACAAGTTGGAAGGAAGTCAGCAAATGACAGATTGATGAGCAGAAAGACATGTTGTTCACAGCTCTATGGTGTCCGTTAATGGCACCTTGAACAATAATTTTTTGGTGAAGCCAATAGACAATGTACAGCACCAGTGAACTGGTACAGCTATTATTTGATCTGAATAAAGTCAAGCAGGTTGGATTAATTCTTTGCAAGCAAGTAAAGATAGCCTGCCTGTAAAATAAATTTGCATACAATAAAGTCATGAGCAACCTGATCTAGCTTCAAATTTGGATCTGAACTTAAAACTCATCTTTCTTTGAGCAGGATATTGAATTCAAGGACCTCCAGAAACCCATTTCAGCCTACCTTATTCTTTCATTTTATGAAGTCAGAAAGTAAAATTATGTAAACGGAGGGAAACATGGCTATATATATGTTTATACAGATACTTTGGAAATTCAAGGACAGGAATTAATAATGGAGAAAAAAAGATGAGAAGAATCAAAGAATTATAGCTACACTCCTCATGTTGTGTGATTTCCCAGAACGTTAAACTACACTGTGCTGTGTTTTGCTGGCGCAGAGCTGCACAGCAGGGTGCAGTGAGAGCAAACTAAACATATTCTTAAGATACCTGCTTTGGCTCCTTTCTCTTCCTGTGCAAATTCTAAGCTTCATAGCACCAGGGTACCTTCAGTGAAGTCTGATGGTACAAGGAAAGCCATTCCAAACCCTCTGAACTCCATTTTCTTTTCCCGTCAAGCAAAAATTCCTCCAAGTTGAGACCCATTTCTAACAGCTGTAAGTGAGATGCACCCCAGAAACATTGGTGAAGGCTTCTATTGAGAAACTGGTTTACATGTGCCTAAGAAACTTTTCAGCCTGCCAGAAACCACGAAGATATGCAGCTGGGACAGGTGATCTTTCTGTAAAAAAAGTCACACTATAAATTGTTTCAGTCACAAAAATTCTATGTAGTTGCAAATGATAGAACAGAAACTACAAAGTGTCCAATCAGGACACAAGTGAGTGAAGAACACAAGTGCTCTAATACTTCATTTCAAATACCAATTCCCATTGTACTGATAGTCACTTCACCTTTACCACAACTCCCTCTTTGTGTCAGTGGGATTACTGTGCCAGTGAAGAACAATCCAAGCACTGTCTAGCCCTCTCCAGGGCACAAGATAAAAGCTTTTCTCTGTGATTGAATAATGACCAAGTATAATTCCAGTCTTTTGAACTACATTCCCCCGTGGAAAGAACACTATCCCAAAGAAAAAAGGAGGACAGAGTGACAGAAGGAAAAGTTAAGTTCCCCTCTCAAAAGCGATAATTTCGATTGTTAACATCTCCCCTCCCTGGAGCTACTCTGCCTCTGGCAATTCTTGTGGTCTCAGTCCCACTATGCTTTCTTCCCCTTTCCTTTCCCTATATTCATTATTGCTGTTTCTTTGAGATTCAATGAAGTCCTTACTTATCTACAGGATCACAGAACATATGAATGAAACTTAAAGCCTTTTCAACTTACTTTCTCATCCTATTTTCCTAGCTCTGCTTTCAAAATGTTCATTAGAATAGGTTTTGATGAGAGGATCTCAAGATAACCAAGATTAGTCTGATTTATTTCACAATTCTTCCACCAGTTTTAACTTTCTTCCTGTATGTATACAGTATTTTTTTAAAGATTGAAGACATTTGAACAGTAAAATTATTAATGACTAATCATGATGCATTAATCACACATCAATTTGTTATTTAACTGAAGAGCAGAAAGAATCTGAGAGTACTAGAGTTGGAGACTCTTATTTATGAGCGCATCTTTTAGCAATTTATGTTTAGCCTGGTGTATGTTGAGTGCCAGCACTAGCACGTTAATATATTAGCATTGTCAGGCTAACTGAAATAAATTATAGCTGAGGAAAATAATAGGAAGTGGTTCATTAGAAAGGTTAAGTATTGTGCAGAGCATTGTCTGTGTATATAGCCAATGCTGCCACCATTAAGTGCAAAGACTGTGAGAGTAGAATTACTTGATAAAACATTCACTTTCCAAATATATGGTGAGATTTCATACCAATCTTCCTTTTGTCTGCAGCAGTCCTGATATATATCCAGAACATTGCCAGCAGGTCAAGGGAGGTGATTCTTCTCCTGCTCAGCACTGGTGAGACACATCTGGAGTGCTTTGTACAGTGCTGAGTTCTCCGGTGAGAAACAGACATGGATGTATTGCAATGTGTTCACCAAGGCAGTGGAGCATCCGGAGCTTATGAGCAAAGACTGAGACAGATGAGACTGTCCAGCCTGGAGGAAAGAACGTTCAGGGAATCTTTCCAATGTATTTAAATGTCTGGTCGGGGCTAAAGGGAGAGGTGTAAAGAAGATGGAGCCAGGTGACGAGACTTTTCTCAGTGCTCAATGACGAGAAGAGAGGAAATGAGCACATGCCTACACACAGGAAATTCCAATTAACGATAAGCGAAATTACCTTTTTTATTTCTTTTTAACATGAAATTTGTCAAACACTGGGGAAAAAAAAAAACAAAACAACTGAGGCTGTCTAGAGCTATGGAATTTCCATCTTTGATTGTATTCAAAACTGGACAGGACAAGCACCTGAAGAACCTACTCTAGGTAACTCTGTATTGAGAAAGGGCTTGGACTAGACTATCTCCAGAGGTCACAGTCAGTCATTCTCTCATTGTGTCTCTAGAAATGATACCCTTTGCCAGTGCAAATACTCAGTGGCAGGATCAAATCCTGAAGAGAGCAATTTGTGACATTTTAAATACAGAAATGCACATGGTTTAACTGTAATGGATGCAGCCAAATAATTTTCTCACTTGGATTAGCTCACAGGTGCTAAAGTAACTGTAAATCCTTTCTTAAATCTTCTCCCTGGAATAATATTAAAAGTACAACTTTGTCCATAGTTGTTAGATGGAAAAGGAGAATCAAGGATCAAGTAAGCCAGAAAATATTTTCTTGCTACTATGCCATGTAAGTGGCCATAGCATGTAGGAAGATTCTGAAAATCTGCTTCTGTCAACTAACTCACTGCTTGGTATTTTATATATAATATTTGCCTTGATATTTTACATAGACTTAACTAGTATTTTCCTAGCATATCAGCATATCATAAGAAAAATTTCACTGGTGGGAATGGTAGAAGCTTTGCTATTTGGCAATTATATGAAGAGTTTGGACTTAATCGCAGGAATTCCATATTGGCAGAATTAAATATATTAAGATTTTGCAGCAAACAGGGAGATGTTTCTAAGTTAGGAGCCATTTCAGGCTCCTCAAAGAGCTTTCCAAGGGAATGTGAACTGCAGGCTTTAATCCTGGGGGAGCTCTTAGACACCTTGAAGACTTGCCTGGTTACAATGCATGAGCATCGCCTTGAAAGGAGAAGAGTGCTACATGAGGTTCCTTTGCTTGAAATTTCTGCTCACTGAATGTGACAAGAGAAATAAGAAGCTGTTTCTACTGAATCATGGGTCAGACACCAGCTACAGAATTATTCAGATTGGACCACACACATAAAGCCCAATAACTAAATGGGTTTTTTTAATTTGAAGCTTAGCCTGGTACCCAAGGCATTACTGTCCTGTTTCTTTCTTGGGAAACAGAACTGTGAACATATTTTTCAGTACTTGGGTACTAATTCTGCCAGCTGTGAAAATGTAGAATAGGAAAACTATGCTCTATATGGCCATAGGCATGATTTCAAATAACCCTGCATACTTTAAAGTTTTGAGAGCATATGATCCCCAGATTCTCTTCCACTTACCTAAAATGATCTGATAAGACACAGAGAACTTCAGTGAATGAGTAGTGAAATATTTTTTGCTTTCCTGATGTTTTATTCTTTTCTCCTGCCAAGGTAAATTGTCACAATAAAATAGGGATTATTGGGAACATTCTAAGTAATAGGGATTTTTCATGTCTCTCTGATCTGGGAAGCAATTCTTCATAGAAATTTTTCATGATAAACTTTCTAGTTACAATATTTTGTTAGCCTTTTAAAAGGCAATATAAAATGTACATGTGTGATTAACTGACACAACACATTGACATGGAATTTAGGATGTAAATAGTTTAAATTAATTTCTATAACTAAATGGGAAAAAATTATGAATGTAGGCATAACCTTTCTCTGTCAGTTTCAGTGACATTTGTATTTGTCATATTTTTCCTTTCCATCTTTATTCTGGCACTGAGATACATTTTTCTTCAATAAAACTGTTACTTTTCTTCTTAATATTAATCACAGTTAGATTTACTGACCCTTTTTAAACTTAACTTCTGGATGGAAGTTGAATTAATTTCTGTTGGTCAGATAGAAACAGCTGAATATGCATTATTTTTCAGCTCTACAACTGGCTTTAGATGAAGACATTTAGAATAATGTATAGTGGAAAACACAATGTCATTACTATCTTATTTTTTTATACTGTCCCTGGTTTCATAAGATTTTTATATCACCCTTAATTTTCTGCCCCATTGATACATGAAACTAATAATCTACTGCATGTTTTATAAATATAGTATCTGCTGGCAATATCAGTGGTAAAAATATTTAATTAAAAGTAAGATCCAACTACTGTAATTATCATCAAGAATTCATAGAACTAAAATATAATGAAGGGGAACAGCTTTAGTCTTTTGTCAAGTGGCATGGAAAAGAAATTCTGGAGGACCTCATCTGAGTCATATCCCTTGTTGATAAAAGATAAATGTGCAAGTTGGAATAATAATGCCTCTTATTTTTAAGGTCACAGATTTAAAATTCTTCTCCTTCCCTTCAAATCACTAAAGTATCCAGTGGGAAATAATAATTGTAAGAGTTTATAACTTGGAAGATATTATAACTTGATGCTTCAAACCTTTTCTAGTGTTACTGCAAATGTTGTATCCCGTGATTTCTATTTTCATGGAAATAATTAATTTGTCTCTCTTAGTAGATATGGATAATTTCTCTACTTTTACTATAATGTGCACATCTGGATTCAGATAGGTTCCTAGGATCAGATGGTGCAATTTTGCACTTCAGCATCTCCTACTGAGTTTTCTTTTATATATATATATTTTTTTTTTTTAATATTACTCTTCTTCTTTCTCCTTTGATTACCATTTAATTGTAGCAGCCTCTGTCTTTGGGGTTTTTTTCCCATTTCAGGATTTATGATACATGTGGAGAATTTCTATGGTACCCTTTTTCACTGTAATGGGTTCTCCAACTAAAATATCATTGAAAAATTAGTCACCCTGCCATTGTAGAAATAATGCACTAGTACATATACAGATATATGGTAAGTGCAAGAAGAAATTATTTCTTTCTTGTACCATCATTTTGTTGGTTTTTGGGATTTTTTTGTCTAAGACAAACAAGCAATTTATCTACACAAACAGGCATGCACAGAGTAGCAGCGCCCAGTAGCAAAAAGTTTGGGAAGAGATAGCTCATGAAGACATGCACATATGCAAAACACTTCTAAAGCATAGATAAAGCGATATATACTTTCTTTTGTCCCTAAAGCAATGAAAGTGCCACAAAATTAGCATTCGAGAGATATGAAGGGGAAAGAAATATCAAAAGTCTGACAGAGATACTCCATCATGTTATTGCTGTTTTAAACCTGGACATCTGTCCTGTTTGTGCCTCCCTCACAGTCTGCATCTGTTTCACCTGTTAGCTTCCAGTTCAGCAACCTTCAGGCTATCCTGAGGGACAATTCTTTCAGAATGCTCTGAGATTTTTCTGCCTCTCACCCACTTACTATTCTTGCACAAACAGACTTCAAATCTTGAAAAAAATTGCAAATTTATATCCTATTCTTTCTACAGCAAGGTGAAATATTTCTTTTTCAAATCTTATATTTCATAAAAAATTCAATACAATTTTTCCATCAGTGGGTGTTTTCTGAAAAACTTATTTTTGACAATGAAGAGTATGTTTCTTTGTATATTTTCTATTTTTTCTTTTTTACATAACAATGTGTTTTTCCCCTTCTTGCATGAACCAGGAAATAATAACTTACAGTCAGCATCAGCAGTTCCATTGTACAGGTTTTTAATTATCAGTTTTTATTTATGCAAAGCAAATTAAAAATCAAGTTTTCACTTAACCATCATTTCTTGTAACCAGAAATTTTGGAGAAAGACCACGTTCTTGTGACATTTACAGGATCCAAATGGTCATGGTCAAGGTTCTCAAGCGCTTTGTTTAGGCTCTGTGCAGACTCAGTTTTGTACCACGTCATGCTTGGCTCATAGTTGTGCTAGATGTATATCTAAATAACCCTACAGAGAATTTCTCAGTTGTGCTGTTCTCCAAAATTGAAGGATATACAGGTTTTCTCCTGTTCTACATTGATGTTGTCCCATAATTTCGTTTTCAAAAAAAATTCTAGTACCCAAATTTGTGCTGTTTCTCTCCTGTACTTTTTTTTTTTTGGTGGCATCTCAATTTGGTGGTTTTTTTTATTGAGAAACTGATAGTCAAGACCAGACATCACAGAACATTTTTAATTAGCTAATTAGCTAAACTTTTTTCACAACCACTTTTGGCCAGACATTTGTTCTAAAATAAAAATACCAAATACAAGACAGCAAAAAGTACATGCTATTCTGCAGCAAGTTGTGAGAGTTTCTACAAGTGCCCAGCAACACAAATTAGGAGTAATGATGAAAATCAGGAAAAGGCTAAAATAGACTTGCAGCTGAAAGAAAGATTGACTTGCCAGTATTTCTGTGGCATTGTAAGCATGATGAAACTGAGTATATGTTTAAACTAGAGCAAGCCAAAAAGCCATAAAGGTTGAAAGTGATTGGGTAAGAAGGACATACTAAATAAAAATTAAATCCATTAGTTGTTAGTTCTTCTCTCTAGCCAACCAGTATATTAAGTGGTTTCCCTGGTTTTTAAGAGCATACAAATTTAGAAAAAAGTCTTAAAATAAAAAGTCAGTATTGTGTTATCTATGTCTATAAATAGAAACTGAGAGAAACTAAAACATATTGAGAGTCAATTGAGACACTGAGTTAAGTTCCTGAAATTAAAGATAATATTCTGGATATCTCATTGCTAGCTGAAAAGTTGGCTGAGAAGGGTGTGGGATCTCCATCAGTAGCAAATGCTAAGAACAGCTCTTGACAAGCTGCCCCTCTCTTAAAATAGGGGATCTGACTGGAAGGTTATACTTCGCCAGCCAACTCTCAGGAAATCTGTGTTACCAACTGCTACAATTGAAAGGAATTAATTTCACCTTTCAGTTTCAGTGGAAGTGCTTAGGTACAGAGAGTAAAGAAAGGAGAGAAAGTCAGGAATCCAGGAAAACAGGTAAAAAGACAATAAGCCAAAGGAAGACGAATCATATTAACATCAGGGAAAATTAACATTTCATTGGATATTTTCACTCCTTTGCTACACTTTTTCAACACCAGGTATGTACAAAATGCTATCATCTGCGATTGCACTGAAGTAGTGTGGTCACAAAATTATGTGATACCAAAAATGTGACTAAGTATCTGTCCTAGGTTGCAATATAGATGTAGTTAAGTATTCTATTACCACCAGCTGTGGGCCGTTAGCTGCCATCACCTGCTAATGACCCACTCCGGATGACAGACAATGGGCCATCCGTGAGCTGTTACCAGCTGCTAATGACCCACCCCGCATGACAGGCAATGGGCCATCAGAGACCCACCGTGTGACCCATGGACTTATCTCATCCCATTGTGAGATGCTCTGCCGAGGAGGGAGGAGCCAGGTGTTCCCACCTGGATATAACCTGGCCTTGGAACTGCCTGAGCTAGCCCTGTCTACTGGGTTCCCAGAGGACAAGAACTACCACTGGACCTTCAGCTGGAGACCAGATCTTCACAGGATCACCGCTTGAACTGAACTACTTCAGTTGGACTGCTACCACCACCCTAACAGGATGTCAGGTTGTATCTGACTTTGTCAGTGCTTTTCCTGGTATTATTTCACTTATTTTTACTTTCAATCTTGACTTGTGATCTCCCACTGGTTTGTTTCAAAACCAATACATATTTTGGCGCCCAATGTGGGGCATGACCTGGGGAAACTCAGAAATCCTACCACCATGATGCTCAGCTTATCTATATGGGTACTGTATCTCACTCTCTATATTTTTCCTCAAATGGGAAACTATCTGCCCATCGTATTGCTCCTGTTGCGACCAGGGAATGGCATGAGAATTGCTCTTTTGGTTTATTATGCCTATTGGTTGGTAACCTGTGAGTCGGTGAATGCCATTCATTATATATACTCGACTTTGTCTGCCTGGCCTAACCTGAGCTGCTACGTCTGGGACCTCCTCAGCAATCGCACCCACCCTCTGGGGCTAGGAGGAGAGAGTGGTTTCTTCCAGCATTTCAGGCCAGGCACAGCCATCTTTGACAACATTGAGTTCTCTCTGGATGCTAAGGATGGCATAATCTTCCTGTTAGTTCTGTTTTCTTTCTTCTCTGCGACCAGCACAGTGTACCTCATGCTGAGAAACAGAACAATACCTGGTGTTGTACAGCGTCTTCTCAAAGAGGAGGAGAAAAGAAACAAGTCAGCAGGCAAGAGGAAAAGAACCAAAGGAGCAGTCAATGTCTCAACACAGACCATTGCCGAATCAGAACAGCCAAAGCCAGTAGCGGTTGCCCCCGTCCAGAAAAAGAAATCCAAGAGCAAATCAGTCCGCACAGCGACTGATGAGGATGCGGCAGGACCATCTCACCCAGCAGAAGAGACAGAGCCGGAGATCATCACTCGCTCTCTATCCCTGGGGGAGCTGCGTGACCTACGGAGGGAATTCACCCGGCAGGCGAATGAGTCCATCTTGACCTGGCTGCTCCGTATCTGGGACGCCGCAGCTAATGACACTATTCTGGATGGAAGTGAGGCCAGGCAACTGGGATCCCTGTCTCAGGATGTGGTCATTGACCAGGGGATTGGGAAAACCCAGGAAACTCTCAGCCTCTGGCGGCGATTGCTGCTGAGTGTACGGGACAGATACCTGTGCAAAGAAGACCTCCAGATGCACCAAAGGAAATGGAACACAATAGAACAAGGTATCCGATGCCTGAGGGAATTGGCTGTGCTAGAGATCATTTTCTCAGACAACGAGAGATTCCCCAAGAGCCCAGATAATGTCCGGTGCACTTCACAAATGTGGCTAAGATTCGCGCGGCTCGGACCAGAGATATACTCTCGTTACCTGGCAACACTGCAGTGGAGGGAAGGCGAAGACCAGGTGGGCGTGTTAACAAACAAACTGAGAATTTATGAGGACACTGTCACCGCTCCACTACGCACCCAGGTCTCATCGGTAGAAACAAACCTGGCCGAGCAAGTCCGGAGATTGATTGAAGAGAGCCATCAGAAACTAAGGAAAGAGCTCACAGAAAGATTTTTCCATGCCACACCAAAACCAACCCGAGTCTCTGCCATCAGGAGCAGACGTACTCCAGTCAGGGAAAGAAAACAAACTCCACGACGTGACCTCTGGTTTTTCCTTCAAGAGCATGGGGAAGACATGAGGAAGTGGGATAGGAAACCCACCTCCACCTTAGCAGCCCGGGTACGTGAATTGAAAAAGGAAACATCCACTTCAGGAGGCTCATCTAGGTACAACACTGCCCCAGTCTCTTGTGGACAGAACTCCAGACAGAATGGAAGTGATAATATGACTGATCCGCTTGAAGGGACCTCAGAAACACCCCATTGTGACTGGTCCAGACGCCCCATGCATCCTCGGCATAGATTATCTCAGGAGTGGACACTGTCACCGCTCCACTACGCACCCAGGTCTCATCGGTAGAAACAAACCTGGCCGAGCAAGTCCGGAGCTTGATTGAAGAGAGCCTCCAGAAACTAAGGAAAGAGTTCAAAGAAGGATTTTTCCATGCCACACCAAAACCAACCCGAGTCTCTGCCATCAGGAGCAGACGTACTCCAGTCAGGGAAAGAAAACAAACTCCACGACGTGACCTCTGGTTTTTCCTTCAAGAGCACGGGGAAGACATGAGGAAGTGGGATAGGAAACCCACCTCCACCTTAGCAGCCCGGGTACGTGAATTGAAAACAGAAACATCCACCTCAAGAAGCTCATCTAGGTACAACACTGCCCCAGTCTCTTGTGGACAGAACCCCCGACAGAATGGAAGTGATAATATGACTGATCCTCTTGAAGGGACCTCAGGAACACATTTACAGGAGAAGAACATCGTCCACCAAAAACAGGATTAGAGGAGCCCTGCCTCTAGCCAGGTAGAGGAAAGGGATAATCGGATCTATTGGACTGTGTGGATCCGATGGCCTGGCACGTCTGACCCACAAAGATACACGGCTTTGGTTGATACCGGCGCTCAGTGCACCCTGATGCCATCCAGGTATGTGGGGACTGAATCCATTTCTATTTCTGGGGTGACAGGAGGATCCCAGCAGCTGACTGTACTGGAAGCTGAAGTGAGTTTAACTGGGAATGAGTGGCAGAAACACCCCATTGTGACTGGTCCAGACGCCCCATGCATCCTCGGCATAGATTATCTCAGGAGTGGATATTTCAAAGACCCGAAGGGACATCGCTGGGCTTTTGGGATAGCAGCCGTAGAGACGGAAGACATAAGACAACTGAATAGCCTGCCTGGTCTCTCAGATAACCCGTCTGCTGTAGGACTACTGAGAATTGAAGAACAGCGGGTACCAATTGCTACAGCAACAGTGCACCGCCGGCAATACCGCACTGACAGAGACTCTGTGGCCCCCATCCATAAGATGATTCGGGATCTGGAGAGCCAAGGGGTGGTCAGCAAGGCTCACTCACCCTTTAACAGCCCTATATGGCCGGTGCATAAGTCCAGTGAAGAATGGAGACTGACGGTGGATTACCGTGGCCTGAATGAAGTCACACCACCACTGAGTGCTGCTGTACCGGACATGTTGGAACTTCAGTATGAGCTGGAATCCAAAGCAGCAAAGTGGTATGCGACCATTGACATTGCCAATGCCTTTTTCTCCATTCCTCTGGCAGCAGAGTGCAGGCCCCAGTTTGCTTTCACCTGGAGAGGTGTACAGTACACGTGGAACCGACTGCCCCAGGGGTGGAAGCACAGTCCCACCATCTGCCATGGACTGATCCAGGCTGCACTGGAAAAGGGTGAGGCTCCAGAACATCTGCAGTATATTGATGACATCATTGTGTGGGGGGACACAGCAACGGAAGTATTTGGGAAAGGAGAGAAAATCATCAGAATTCTCCTGGAAGCCGGTTTGCCATCAAGAAGAGTAAAGTCAAGGGACCTGCCCGAGAGATCCAGTTCCTGGGAGTAAAGTGGCAAGATGGACGGCGTCAGATTCCTTCTGAGGTCATCAATAAGATCACCGCGATGTCTCCACCAACCAACAAGAAGGAGACGCAAGCCTTCCTAGGTGCCATAGGCTTTTGGAGAATGCACATCCCTGAGTATAGCCAGATCGTGAGTCCTCTCTACCTCATAACCCGCAAGAAGAACGATTTCCACTGGGGCCCTGAACAGCAGCAAGCCTTCACCCAGATCAAACAGGAGATCGCTCATGCGGTAGCCCTTGGCCCAGTCAGGACAGGACCAGAGGTAAAGAATGTGCTTTACTCTGCAGCCGGGAGCCATGGTCTGTCCTGGAGCCTTTGGCAGAAGGTGCCTGGCGAGACCCGAGGCCGACCACTGGGATTCTGGAGTCGAAGTTACAGAGGGTCTGAAGTCAACTACACTCCCACCGAGAAAGAAATCTTGGCAGCTTACGAAGGAGTCCAAGCCGCCTCAGAGGTGATCGGCACAGAAACACAACTTCTCCTTGCACCCCGACTGCCAGTACTGGGGTGGATGTTCAAGGGAAGGGTTCCCTCTACCCACCATGCCACTGATGCTACGTGGAGCAAATGGATTGCCCTCATCACACAGCGCGCCCGTATTGGAAACCCGAATCGCCCTGGGATTCTGGAAATCATAACAAACTGGCCTGAAGGTGAGACTTTTAAATTATCTTCAGAAGAAGCAGAGGAGCAAGTAGCACGTGCTGAGGAAGCACCCCGTATAACGAGCTGCCGGAGAGTGAAAGACGCTATGCCCTCTTCACCGATGGGTCCTGCCGAATTGTAGGCGCAGATCGGAGATGGAAAGCTGCAGTATGGAGCCCCACACGACAAGCTGTACAGGCTACCGAGGGACAAGGTGGATCGAGTCAGGTTGCAGAGCTTAAAGCCATCCAGCTGGCTTTGGATATTGCTGAACGAGAGAAATGGCCAAGGCTCTATCTCTACACCGACTCCTGGATGGTAGCCAATGCACTGTGGGGATGGTTAGATCGCTGGAGAAAGGCTAACTGGCAGCGCAGAGGAAAACCCATCTGGGCCGCTGAGATTTGGCAGGACATCGCCGCCCGGGCAGAAAAGCTGACCGTGAAAGTTCGACACGTGGATGCGCATGTACCTAAGAGTCGGGCTAATGAAGAGCATCGTAACAACGAGCAGGTGGACCGAGCTGCCAAGGTGGAAGTGTCACAGGTGGATCTGGACTGGCAGCACAAAGGAGAATTATTTCTAGCTCGTTGGGCCCATGATGCCTCTGGTCATCAAGGGAGAGATGCGACATACAGGTGGGCTCGTGACCGAGGGGTGGACTTGACCATGGACAGCATCTCACAGGTCATCCACAGCTGTGAGACTTGCGCTGCAATCAAACAGGCCAAGCGGGTGAAGCCTCTGTGGTATGGTGGACGATGGTCAAAGTACAGGTATGGGGAAGTATGGCAAGTTGACTACATCACACTTCCCCAAACCCGCCACGGAAAGCGCTACGTGCTGACCATGGTGGAAGCAACCACGGGATGGTTAGAGACCTACCCTGTGCCTCATGCTACTGCCCGGAACACCATCTTGGGTCTGGAAAAGCAAGTCCTGTGGAGACATGGTACCCCTGAGAGAATCGAGTCTGACAATGGAACACATTTCAAGAATGGCCTCATAAGCACCTGGGCTAGAGAACACGGAATTGAATGGATATACCACATCCCCTATCATGCACCAGCTGCTGGGAAAGTTGAGCGGTGCAACGGAATACTTAAGACAACTTTGAAGGCACTTGGCGGGGGAACCTTCAAAAATTGGGAACTGAACTTAGCAAAGGCCACCTGGATGGTTAACACAAGGGGTTCTATCAATCGAGCCGGTCCTGCCGAGTCCGAACCTTTGCACACAGTGGATGGAGATAAAGTCCCTGTGGTACACAGAAGAGGTTTTTTAGGAAAGACTGTTTGGATTAGTCCCACCTCAGGCAAAGGCAAGCCCATCCGTGGGGTTGTTTTTGCCCAAGGACCTGGTTATACTTGGTGGGTGATGCAGGCAGATGGGGAAACCCGGTGTGTCCCACAAGGAGACCTTATCTTAAGTGAGAACTGTGTAGATGGTAATAGAATAAGGGGTGGATAATGTCCTAGGTTGCAATATTGATGTAGTTAAGTATTCTATTACCATCAGCTGTGGGCCATTAGCTGCTATCACCCACTCCGGATGACAGGCAATGGGCCATCCGTTAGCTATTATCACTTGCTAACGACCCACCCCGCATGACAGGCAATGGGCCATCAGGAACCCACCGTGTGACTCATGGACTTATCTCATCCCATTGTGAGATGCTCTGCCCAGGAGGGAGGAGCCAGGTGTTCCCACCTGGATATAACCTGGCCTTGGAACTGCCTGAGAGAGCCCTGTCTACTGGGTTCCCGGAGGACCAGAGCTACTACTGGATCTTCAGCTGGAGACTAGACCTTCAGAGGATCACCGCTTCAACTG